>NW_028189532.1:0-12500 GCF_048542155.1 Nylanderia fulva
GTGGTCCGCTCCAAAACAGTTTAAATTATTCTGAATTCAAATGCCGTATGACAGATTTAAACGCTATCGTATTTTATCACGGGAGTGGAAGTTTTGAAGAGTACTGAACACTAGTTTTCACACATGAATACACTGATTTATTCGTATAGTAGTACAGGATTTGAAACTAGAACTTAGAATTTAGACTTAGACTTAGAATTTAGATTTTAGAGTTAGGATATTATACTTAGAGTTAGAATTTTAGAATTAGAGTTAGAATTTGGACTCAGAGTTAGAATTTAGAAGTGCGACTGTACTGTTCGGTGTCGCGCAGAGAACTGACGAAATTCGGGACTGCTCTGAGGTCCTTCGTTTCGGCGGCTCGGGCCTGCGGCGGCCTGGAGAGGGGGAACTCTCCGGAGTAGGGGCTCTCACCGTGGTGGGAGACCCTTAGGCGCTACGAAGCGCCACGCTTAGTTTCTAGGCGGAGTTAAGCGTCATGGCCGGCTTTGGCGCGCTTTTCAAATGATGTTTGATAGTTTTAGGATTTATTTCTTATAGATGGAAAAAAATTTACATACCCGGACATAGTAATGAAGCCGGACGTGACAGAGGTGTAAATCCGACCGGCAACCTTCACGTGGTACACCTCGGGTAATGCCAATGCCGGCGGTAATGTAATAATTAAGAATAAAGATATATATTTTATTAATATACCAAAATTTTATTAATTTAAAACTGTTTTCCTCCCTCGATATCCTTATAAAAAATAATGTACAAAAATTATAATAAAATAATGTACAAAAATTATAAAAAATATGTATAAAAAAATAATGTACAAAAAATAAAAAAAATATGTATAAAAAAATAATGTACAAAAAATTAAAAAAAAAATATGTATAAAAAAATAATGAAAAAGAAATGTCCAAAAAATAATTTAAAAAATAATGAAAAAAAAAAAAAAAATTGAATAAAATATATATTTTATTAAAATAAAAAAATGTTTTTCCTCCTCTCGCCACAGCATCCCTCTCCCACCGCATCCAGGTTTGGATCTCTCTCTCGCCGCGAGCCACCGACTCTCTCGCCGCGAGCCGTCGACTCTCTCCGCCACAGCATCGCTCTCGCCGCTGAATCCCGAGCCGCGCGCTACCTCTCTCTCGCTCCGACGGGAGAGCGCGTATACCGCCGCGCGCTGCGTCTTCTCTCTCGAATGCGTGCGTCTCTCTTACTCTCGCGCGCTGCGTCTTCTCTCTCGAATGCGTGCGTCTTCTGTCTCTTAATGTCGCGTGCGCCTCGTAAGATAAAATTACCGATTCTGCCGCAGCATGGATGCGGCCCGTCTTATCTCGTAAGATAATAATATCGATTTTTTTCTCGCTGAAAGCAGGCTTCAATGTCCTTGACAAGATAATTATCTCGCGCAAAGTATGTAACGGGTGACGCGCAAATAAAGTACACCATGATATATACATATAAATATTTATTTGTCTTATATTTAATACATAATTATATATAAAGTTTTATTACATATTAAAAACTAAAGCCACCAGCTCGCAATCGACAAGTTGGTGCATGTCGAAGGCGTTGCTAGCGCGTATCGCATTCGGCAATTCTCTCGCATTCGTTACAGTGGATGCAATATTGAAGAATTGCGTATGTTTGATATCGACCGTTGCGATGAACCTGGTCAGTCGATCGAACATTATTTCGATGCATGAATCGAGCTCGAACATACGACGTAACGTCGATTCGACCATCATCATGCGCACGTCCGCCGATTCGGGACTTATGAGCTTGGTGTCGTTTATCTTGTGAAAACGTACTGTTAGCGGCCCGACACTTATGAAATTATACACATCGTTGCTGGGAGAGTCATTGTTCAGATAATTGTGAATAGCGTGACGTTGCTCGTAGAGACCTTTCCACGTTTCGAGAGATAGTATTAGCTGTTTTCCCCGATGATCTCCTATGGCGATCTCCACGTAACTCGGCGGATCTACTCTGATGCCGATTTCGAGGAATTTGAATTCCGTAGCCGTCAATGCGTATCGTCTTCCAAGTATACGAACCGCACGAGGCTCTAGCGAAACGCTGTAAAAATTAGATAAAAATTATAACTCGTAAAAAAATATAAAAAGATAAAAGTATAAAATATAAAATATATAAAATAGAAAAAGTTATACTTACTCGTCGCATTTTCTCTCGCACGTTTCATCACGTCTCGGCATGTAGTAATTCATGCTGCTGCTTTTTTGGTGCAGAATATTTTTCTCGAGGGTATTAAAAAGTGAACCGTCAGTTAGAACGGTCGACGAGAGACTGATCGTATAAAAAGTACTAATAATCGAGTAACGATCTTTTTTAAAATATTAGGAGAAGGGATTTTTTAGAAATGTCTGGTGAGGAAAATAACAAAAAGTGGTGGGAGTAAAGGAATTCTTAGAAAAACGATTGCGTGAGAAATTTTTTAAAATATTAGGAGAAGGGATTTCTTAGAAATGTCTGGTGAGGGAAATAACAAAGAGAATAGTATGTAAACAATATGTTTATCAAAAAAACGGGTGATCGTTTGATCCAAGCCTGGATTTTGCGGCCGACCACCAATTGAATAATTTAAATACATTTTGTAACGCGCAATTTTTTACATGTTTATTACACCGTAGAGTGTATGTGGGATCTAATTTATTTATGCAGGCACATCTTCATATATGGCATCCAAGGTCTCAATGATGAAACCGCTGCTCGCATCGTCCACTATTTCGGCCAGCCATTCTCCGCTTTTCGAGTCCTTTTACATACACGAGAGAGGACTCCTCGTCCTCCTCGTCTTGTTCATTTATACCAATGATAGCTGTCGTGATCAAGCGCTGAGCCATGCAGTATGGAACATTTCCATCCTCCCATTGCAAGCTGTGATGATGCTGAGTATTCACGAGGCCTGGCGCCTTTCCGACTTTATAAGCACGCTGCATGGCACAGGGCATGCGAAGAAATAGTGCGACAGGATATATCCTCTTCTCAGGATTGGCCGCTTTCTTTACGATAAATCGTTTGTTTAGGATAAATCCTTGCAGGTCGACAAACGTTGGTGCGGACATGATCTCTGATGTGAGTCAGTCGAGAGGTATTACGATACCCTTCAAGACATCTCACATCATCTTGATTATGTATCCCTCCTCCCCCTCTTTCACATTCACAGCGTAGTTGTGTAAACATGTTAGGTGATTTTCGGCACAACGTATGGTCAAAACGGGTTGTACTGGATCACGCGATCGTGCATGATGAGGCAGACGCAGTGGTCATTATTAGGTATATTCTCCTTAACACGCAAACTCAACATCCACTCTAATCTCACATCCAACAAAGTTGCGCTCGTGAATCGAAGTCGTTTCGTTCCCGAGAACAATCGATAATCACAAACGGACCGTTTTGTAAAAAAACCGTTGTGATGGTGAGGCTCGGCTCGAAATACTCGTATCCGTAATAATTTTTGCAGAATGAAACGCACTATGACGTGGCATATCAGAATCGACCATCTGTTTCTATCAAAATCCCGATTTATGTCGTCGTACGGATATACTTTCCGAGTTCAGAAAGAGTTCACCGTTGGGTTAATTTACAGTCTGGTCGAATCGATCAGTATCCTCGGACATGACATTTTTACGCCCTGTCTGCAAGGCAAAATTACATATCGCGGCTTCTCCAGTTGAGTCGCGGTCTTAATGGCCCCCGACATGCCTTGGTCGTACGCTGCAAATAGCGGAAAATTCCGTATAGATTCCCAGCAGAGGCGGAAACCCTTGCTGAGTAACGGTCCGCTTTCCAGAGCGCGCCAGTCATCGACAGCTTCGTAATTCGCTCTCAACAACACGTGTGGACATTCGCCCATTGTATCTTGAATATGTTGATCACAAGCAGGCTCTATCGTATTTATCACGGGAGTGGAAAGTTTGAAAGAATACCTGAACACTAGTTTTCACACATGAATACCACTGATTTATTCGTATAGTAGTACAAAATTCGAGACTAAAAAACTAGAATTTAGAATTTAGATTTAGACTTAGATTTAGATTAGAATATTATATCGAGATTAGAAATTTTAGAATTAGAGTTAGGATTTAGAATTTGGACTTAGAGTTAGAATTAGGAGTGCGACTATACTGTTCGGTGTCGCGCAGAGAACTGCCGAAATTCGGGACTGCTCTGAGGTCCTTCGTTTCGGCGGCTCGGGCCTGCGGCGGCCTGGAGAGGGGGAACTCTCCGAAGTAGGGGCTCTCACCGTGGTGGGAGATCCTTAGGCGCTACGAAGCGCCACGCTTAGTTTCTAGGCGGAGTTAAGCGTCATGGCCGGCTTTGGCGCGCTTTTCAAATAGCGTTTAAGGAACTTGGAGTAAACGAAAAAATTTATACGGCCGGACGTGACAGTGGTACCCTCGGTGAAAATTCGTGTATCGTGTGAACCAGTTTTCGTTGCTGTATGCACCCGCGGTCACGTTACACTCTATGCGGATAACGTTCACGTTGATAATATTAATCGCCATGTTCGATTTGTGCCATTGTCGCGGTTGCAGTATACGATTCGAGAATCCCAGCAACGATCCAATGTTGTTGGGCATGCTAAAGTTTTATTCTGTAGGCACACTTGATCTCGCTTCTCATCGTATTGTAATTAGCGCGGAGCACGATTGGGTAATTTTCATCGTCGACACCTTTATCGCTAACAGCATTATGTTTCGGAAAAGTGCTCGTTTCAAAAATTCATGTATTGCTTGCAGCTCGTACGATCCCTCAGGAATCGTAATTTCCGCGTCGTCTGTGCCGTAGTAAAATTTATTATTCGAGGAATTCACATTCGATATAGTGTGATAAGTTTCAAAATCCGTCAGACCGAGCTCGTAGTCCGCGTCGCTCAAATCTATGGGCGGAAAGTAAGTCGCCGCGAGACGCTACTCTTCTCAGTCAATGTTAGTGTTAGCGACATGTTGACAAAACTGGTTAAATAGCGCAATGTCAGTCTTTAAATTCGCGGCGAAAAATCTCGGTTGAAACTGCAAGCACAATTGTCCCACAGATACTCTGAATCATACGTTTGATAAGAGGTGTAATTGTTTCCAATTTCGGCACATTTAAATATCGCACCAATTTCTCGGGTGGCCGAAGATTGCCAAAACTGTCGAAAATAGATTGCGCAATTTCCCTTTTTTTCATTGCCACCCAATGTGCCAGGACCGTCTGTGCTGTCCAGATTAACGCTACCGCTTTCATTTTTTCGCGCGCCATTTATGGGAAATTATTTCCCCCTAAATACCCTTTAAAATGGGAAAAAGGTACGTTTTGCAAGTTGTAGCCAAATTTCCATTTTTAGTTCACCTTAAAGGCATTTTTTAAAGTTTTTTTTACGTGCCGACCGGGATCCGAGCGCCCCCCGCTTTTAATAAAATCGGCAAAAATCCGCCTCTTTCGCTGCCGAAGGTCCCTCCCTTCGTCCTTTTTTTTTGTCCTCTTTTTCACCCCAGGGGCCCAGCTTCGCCCTTGGGTTTTCATCGCGGGCCCAGACACTGCGGCCGCGGCCCTCACCAGACTCGAGTCTTTCGCGACGATCGATTTTTCGTTTTCCTCGGCGGTACCTTATCCCCCGGGGGGTTTCTCCGTATTCGCTCCCCCGGAGTACCAATGTGTTCACACACCCGCGTCCCGGGTTTTAACCCCCTTGATCCCTCTACCCAAACGTTTTTTTCCAAAGGTTTCCCCGGGCCCAAAAAATTGATACCGGGAATATGAAGCCCCCCCCGGGGAATGTTTTTCGCACGATTTAATAGCCTTTTCCTTTTTTTTTTTTAACATCGCGCAATCCTTTTTTTTTTGTTTTTTGGGGGAAAACCCCCGGGGGCCCCCTCCGCCCCCGGGTAAGGCGGGGGTTATGTCCCCCCCTGCCCCCCGGGGCCGGTCCCCGTAGCGGGCCGGAGAGCCCGGGATCGGCGACCGGGGGAAGGAAAAAACCGCCAAAAACCCCAGAGGATGTCCTTCGGGGGTTTTAAAAACCCGGGGAGGGCCAGGAGGGGGAAAATCCCATCCTTCTAGCCGCCCCCCCCCCTTATCCCCCTTGGAGGATCCCGGGGGAAAAGGGCGACACTCTCCCCCCCCCCAAATTTTACGGGTTCTTCGCGTTGGGGCCCGCGGGGGGACATCGCCCCCCACCCGCGCCCTCTTTAAGATTTTTTAGGGGCGGGCCATGGCTCGAAAAATCCCCTCAGCCATCGCCCCCCGCCCCCCCAGTGCCCGAAACCCCCGGGCCCCCAAAGGGAGAGGGGCCCGGGGGTTTTAGGGGTTTTACTGAGGGGACCCCCTCAGGGGCTCCTCTCAGAAGGAAAACCCCCCCCTTTCCTGGACTCTTGCCCTCCCCCCGGGGGGCTCTAAGGCTTCCGGTGAGAGGGCCCCCCGTCACGCCCCTCCGCTGTGGAGGGGGGGGGCACCCTAGGAAGACTTTTCCCCCCGGGGATACGTGGCCCCCCTTCTAGACCCCCCACTGCGGAAAACCCCCCCTTTTCCCAAAAAGGGGGGGTTTTAAGTCCGCACAACCAAAAGGGGGGAGGCCCCTTCCTCTCTCGGAGGTGCGGGGGGGGAGGGAGCGCCTAGGCGCTCCCTTCCCCCCCCCGCCCACCCTCACCCGGCCTTGACCCCCCGGGGGTTTTTTTTTGGGGGGTACCCCTCCCCCACCCCCGCCACCGCACGTACCGCGCCCTTTTGGGTCACGACCACCAAAAACGGGGAAGGGGGGGGGAGACCCCACCCTTGGGCCCCGCAGGGGGGCATAAGCCCCCCCCTTTCCCCAACCTATGCCGCCCTGGCCGGCCCCGGGGGGAAATTTCCCGCAGGGGGGGCCCCCCGGGCCACCATCCCCCCTGCCGCCCTTGGGCCCCAGGGGAGCCGCATTTAAAAACCCCGGGGCTACCCCTGTCCACCACGAAGTCCCCGGGGTGCCATTTTGGGGGCCGGCACAAACACCGGTAGCACCTGGGCAAACCACCCCCCCATGTTTTTAGGGGGGGGTTTCGCCCCCCCGACGCCAACCCCCCCCCTCTTTTTCCCTCCTCCCCTCCCCTTTCGGGGGGGGCCCACCCCCCCCCCACTACTAGGGGGGCGGGTGATCCTGTTGGTGGGGGGCCTTCCTTTTTCCCCCCTCTCCCCCTCCCCCCCCTTTTCCCCTCTTTTTTCTTCCCCTCTATCCCCCCATCCCCCCCTAAACCACCCACCCTTCCCCGCGGCCCGGGACTTTCCTCCTTTTTTTCCCCTCTCAGGGTCCCCTGGGGGCCCCCCCCCCCCTAAAAAACGCCGGGGGCCCCCCTCCACCACCCCACCGGGGGGAGCTGGGGGCCCCCCGCTTTTTTGGGGTATCCCCTACTGGCCTCCCCCCCCGGCCAGGCCACGGCCCCCCGCCCCTCGACTACTTCTTTCGCCCCCCCACCCGGAAATTCCCTTTCCCGGGGGGGGGCCGCCCCGTCTGCATCCCCCTTTTTCCCCGGGGTTTCTTTTTTTCCCGGGCGGGGGGCCCCCCCCCCACTTTTACGAAAGTCCCCCCCCAAACCAAACACGTTTTTTTTGGGCCAGACGGGAAAAAAACCCGGGGGGGCGTCTTCCCCCCCGGTCTGCGTCTTTTTTTTGACGGGCTCGACGAAATCCCCCCCCCCTCCCGGGCCCCCCCCCAAAATAGGCCTGCAACTTCAAAGGGGTTTTTATTCTTTTTCCCCTTCTGCCCTCAAGTCCCCCCCCACCCCCAGCACAACTCCGCGGTGGGGGTCCTGGACATAGGCCCCCTTTCCCCCCCCGGAGTCATCTCCCCCTCAAAATAAAAATCCGGTGGCATCCTTACCGGCCCCCCCCCCCTTGGGGGCCTGCGCTCCGCCCCCAAACGGAAGGGGGGGCCCCCCCCTTTTTTCACCCCCTGCCCTTCGCTTGGACACGGGGGGGGGGCCCCCGGGAAAAAAAACCCTCCCCCCCCCCCCCCCCCTTTCCCCCCCCCCCCCCCCCCGGGCCCCCCTTTTTCACCCCGGGGCCCCCTTTTTCCGGGGAACATTTTTTCCCTTTTTTTTTTTCCCGGCACATGTTTTTTTCTTTGGTTTTTTTTTTTTTTTGGGGGGCCTTGGGGGGGGTGGGGCCGAAGCCCTATGGCCCACCGGGGCCCAGATCCTCCGCAGGGGGTACAGACCGCTTTTGGCCCCCTTGCAAGGGTTTTTCCCCTGCGGGGGGTGAGCCCCCCACCACGACAAAGGGCCCCGGGCCCCGGGGGGGTCCGCTGCAATCCCCCTAAAAAATTACTGACAAGCGGGGGGTCCGCCCAGCTAAAATGGGGCCAAAAGTTGGAGGAAAACGGGGGGGAAAAATTTAAAAATTTGTGGCAAAACCTCTGAGATACGAGGTTAAAATTTCGACAACAAGTACGCTGCAGCGTGAACGAAGGTTTGCCCCAAAAACGGCCCCATGCTACCGACAACTATAACGGCGCGATCTTTTTCGGCCCCCCCAAAAATTTTCGGAAAAAACCCAAAAAGGGGTTTTTTATAACCCGGGGGGGAAAAATTCCCCCACGGGTGGGGTTTCGAAAAGTGGTACGGGGGACCTAAACCCCCTTTTAAAAAAGGGGCCAAAAAATCGCTTTTTGGGAAAGGGGTTTTTTTTACGCCGTTTTTACAAAAAAAGGGGGTTTCTTTACATTTTTCCAATAACTTTTACGTCATTCCACCCAAACGAGGCATATCCAAATTTTTTGGTTTTTTTTGACGTGGCTTTTACAAAAAAATAAAAAAAAAAAAGAAAATACTTCTCAAGGGGGGGGCCCCCCCGAACTTTTGATTTTCTTCTATTTTTTGTCAAACATACGCGAGAATACCGAAACATCTTTAAAAGCGACCCCCGCAAAAACCCGTTTTAACCCCCTTTTTTAAAAAAAGGACCCCAAAACCAATTTGAACCGGGGGACAACGTCCTTTAATACCGACGTCTTTGAGGTTTTAGTAAGTTTTTTTCGTACATGTTAAAAACAAAAGTAGGGTTTCTAGGGGAAAAAAAAAGGAAAAACTGCTTAAAAACGGGCGATAAAAAAGGGGATTTAACGATTCGCGAAAACCGCAAAGCCTTTAGTCGTCGCCAAAATCCCCCCTTTTTCAGAAAAACTCTAGAGGGCTGCCGACTTTGGTTTATAATTTTCCCCCGAGCGTAAAAAAGGTTCCCAAAAAAAAAAAAGGGGCAAAAAGGGGGCCCCCGAATTTTTTCCCGCAAGAAACCCGCCTCTAAACCCCCCAAAAAGATCGATGATGATACCCCCGGCAAACTCACTTTAAACTTATTATCAACCCTTTTTAAAAAAATTTTTTCGAAAAGCGATTTTTTCCCCGGTGAAAAAACGAGCCTAACCCTAAAAAAAGCCCCCCCGACGACAAAAAAACGGTGTGAAGATCGAAAAAACGGAAAAAAAGGGGAAAAAACCGAAAAAAGAAAACTAAAACCAAAAAAAGCGATATAAAGATGGGGAGGAAATTAAAAAGAGAAAATAAATATTTCGAAGCCATTGGCGTTTCCCCCCCCCCGACAACATCTACCCCGAAACCCGTACTACCTGTAAAAACCCAAAAAAGCACCGAAAGAAAATGTTTTTAAAACCACGCGAAACCCCGCCCAAAACCCCTTTTCGAAAAGGGGGGTTAAGAGGGCGAAGTTAAAAAATTTTTTTAAAAAGGGTTTGGGGGGCCCTTAGGAAAAAAAAAAAGGGACCCCTCCCCTGGGTGCTGATGAGAAAAAAAAAAATTTTTTTTAAAAAAATACGGATTCTAGGGGGCCCGAAAAAAAAAATTTGGGGGCTCGGAAAAAAAGCGATTCGTATTGAAAAAAAATGACACTAAAATAAAAATTCAAAAACCGGTACTTGGGGAACTCCCGGTTTGTCTTTTTTTCCCCTTCAAAAAAAACCCCCCTTTTTTAAAACCGTTTTTACGTTTTTCCCAAAAAATACAAGAAAAAATTTTTTAAATTTGGAACAAAAAAACCCCTCAAAAAAAAAATTTTTTTTTGCGCAACCCCCGTAAAAAGGGGAAAAAAAGGGGCCCCATATAAAAAAAATTTAAAATTGCACCGAAAAAGGGGGGGTGGACCCCCCCAAAAATCTGGCATGGGAACCCCCTTTTCCGCTATGACGCTAACCAACAATAAGGGGATTACGTGCACTGGGACGCCCCCCAAAGTTTTAGTGGATCGCCTACGTTTTCTGGGGCCTTCGCGCCAAGCTGGAAACCCCCGCCGAAAACCCAGATCCGTCGATCATCGAGGAATTTTCGGGAAGGGGGAAAATTAAAATTTTAAATTAAACGGGGGCCCGACAATTTTATTCAGTTCTCGCGTGACACTTTCCCCAAACCCCCGGAAAAAAAAAGTTTTAACCCTAAATTTGGTTTTCAAAAAGGGGGGAAAAATTGGGTAAAAAAACCCCGATCTTTGGGGGCCCCATTGTGAAAAGATGTTGCGAAAAAAAGCTCTATGTCGCGTCGCTAAAAATTTGAGCGAGTCGCGAAAAATTCGCCGTGAAAGGGGCAACCGGGGGCGGATACGAGCCCCTCAAAAAGGGGTTTTTTTGGGAAAAGTGCTTTAAAACCTTGATGGTCCAACAAAAAATTTTAAAAATTTTAAACTGATTTTCTTTTTAAAAGGGGGTAGAGCTTTTGGGGCCTGGATAAAAGAATTTTTCCCCGCACCAAACACACCCAGACAAAAAAATCTTTTGAGGGGGTTTTTGGGTCAGAAACGCCCCATCAAACGTTGTGAAACGTCTAGAAGGGTTTTCCCCGGGGGTTGCCAAAAGAACAGCTACAAAAGGAAAATTTTCAGCGTGCTACCAAACAAAAATGGGGGGGCCCCCATGACCGACCCGGAACGCATGAACACCGGGAAAAAGGGGGTTTAAAAGAAACCCCCTACGATCGATTTTTCAAACATGCCGGGGGGCCCCCAAACAAAAGGGTACGACAAGCCCCAAAAAAGGTTTTTCATAAGGTTTTAAAAACCCAAATCAGTAAAAATTGCGAAGGGTTCCCCGGGAGGGTTTTTGATCGATCAAAAGGGCTACAAAAGGGTCAGAAACGACTTTTTAAAAAAAGGGTGCAAACGAGTCAAAATGTTTTTTTGAAGGGGCAAGGACGGGAGTGAACCCGTGAACGAACCCCGAAAACCCCCCAAAAAACTTTGGGACGAACAAAAAAAAACCCCGGAAAACCCCAAAACCCAAACCCCAAAACAACGTGGCACGAACTTTAAAAAACCCCCGAAAGAACCCCAAAAAAATCCCCAAAAAAACGGGGCCCCCAACGTGCCAACCCCCGGGGAAAAACCCCCCAAACCCCAAACCCCAAAACCCCTGAACGCCCCCAAAAAAAACCCCAAAAAACCCCGAAACAACGTGGCACGAACGTGAACAAACGGAATAAAAATTAAAAAAAAAACCCCGACAACATTTTTTTGGAAGAAGGCAGTTGGAAAAAAAAAGGGGCCCTCGTCGCGAAAAAAAAATTTCCCTCAAGGGGGCATGCCCAGGGGCGGGATAAAATGATCGGGGGCCCCAAGCCACATTTCGAGTTTTTTTTCCCTTAACTCCCGTTTCAACAGGGGTTACCACTAAAACCCACCATCACGATTTTTTTGGGAGCAATTTTGGGGCGTGGGCAAAAACCACTAAAATTTAAAAGGGGAGGAAGCGAAAAAACTGCCGCAATCGCTGAAAAAAATTCCCCCCAGCAAGTTTTTCCCCAAAAAACAAAAAAACCGATAAGGGGAAAGGGAAATTTTTTACAACGCCGAGAAAAACCGACTTATGGAAAACTTAAAAATCACTATTCCCCCTTTTCGATATTGAAGGCGTCGTGGTCGGCGATTAAAATAAAAACGCTAAAGGGGGGACATGTGGAAGTTTTTTTAAACGCTGAATGGCACTTAAAAGGGTTTCGACATAACTCCCGGGGGCCCTCGTACTTTTTTACAACGGCCCCCAAGAAATCGAACATTGGTATAAAAACCCCGCCCGACTTTTCCTCCCGCGATCCCGAAAAGAACTCTTGGCTACCGAAAAAACCCTTTGTAAAAAACGGGGGGGCCCGGAAATTTTTTCAAAGTGGGTCCCCCGTACTTTTTCCCCCCCAATTTAAAAAAACAACTTTTCAAAAAGGGGGTTACCCCCCAAAATTTTTGGACAACCGGGGTTTTGGTTTAAGATTGTTAAAGAAAAAGGGATACAAACCCGAAACATAAAAAACCTTCGAGGATTATCGCAAGACATCTATTGCTGGATTTTTTTTACGAAAACGAGCTGCGGGGGGCCCCCAAATTTTTCCCCCCGGAGAAAAACCCTCTGGGAGAAAATACTGGCAGGGGTGACGAGGTTTCAAAAAAAATTTGGGCTGGGATTCGACAGTTCGCACAACTCTTTTGGGGTAAAAAAAAAACAATTTTTTTAAAAAAGTTTTTTATTAAAACTTTTT
>NW_028189533.1:0-20108 GCF_048542155.1 Nylanderia fulva
AAGGCCCCCCTTGGGAATTTTCGCTCCCCCGGCAAAAGCCAACCGCCGCGAACGGACTTGGAATTTCTGTCCCCCCGCAAAGAAACACCCGCAAAAGGGACTTGGGAAAAATTTTCGTCGCCCGGCGAAGCAACCGCCCGAAAACTTGGAAAAATTTTGGGGCTTGGCCCCCCCAAAAAAGAAAACACGCCGCGGGGAAAATTTTGGCGGGCGGCGCGGCCGGGAGTGTCGCCGCCAACGAAAGAAACACGCCGCGAACGGCTGGATGAATTTCTCGCCCGGCGAAAGAAACACGCCGGAACGGATTTGGAAGAATTTCTCGTCGCCCGGCAAAGAACACCCGCGAACGGACTTGATAAATTTTTCCGCTCCCCCCGAAACAACACGCCGCGAACGAATGGAAAAATTTTCTCGTCGCCGGGAAAGCAACACGCCGCGACAAAACTGGAAGAATTTCTCGCCGCCCGGCAAGAAAACGCCGCGAGCAAATTTGGAAAATTTTGCCCGCTCGCCCGGGAAAAAGCAACACGCCCGCAAAGGGACTTGGAAAACCTGCTCCCCCGGGCGAAAGAACACGCCGCAAACGGCTTGGAAGAATTTTTTGCTCCCCCGGCGAAAGAAACACGCCGCGAAGGATTTGGGAAAGAATTTCCGCTCCCCCGGCGAAAGCAAACGGCGAACGGTTGGAAATTTTCCTCGCCCGGCGAAAGCAAAAAACCCCGCGAAGGCTTGGAAGAATTTTCGCCCCCCGGGAAAAAGGGAACCCGAAACAAAAAACCCCGGGCAAAATTGGAAAAATTTTCTGCTCCCCCGGCGAAAGCAACACGCCGCGAAGGATTGGAAGAATTTTGTCGCTCCCCCGGGGAAAAGCAACCGCCGCGACGTTTGAAAAAATTTCCTTCGCCCGCCCGAAAGCAACACGCCGCGAGGGATTTGGGAGGGGGGGTCCCGGGGGGTCCCCCCCCGAAAGAAACACGCCGCGAACGGAATGGAAGAATTTTGTGCCCGGCGAAAGCAACAGCCCCGAAAGGATTGGAAATTTTCCCTCGCCCGCAAAAGCAACACGCCGCGAAGGATTGGAAGAATTTTCGCTCCCCGGCGAAAGCAAACACCCCGGAGCAAATTTTGGAAGAATTTTTCGCTCGCCCGGCGAAAGCAACCCCGCCGCAAAACGGTTTGGAAAAATTCTCGCCCGGGCGAAAGCAACACGCCGCGAACGGACTTGGAAGAATTTCTGCTCCCCGGGCCGGAAAGCAACACCCCGCAACGGACTTGGATAATTCCGCTCGCCCGGCGAAACAACACGCGCGAACGGACTTGGAAGAATTTTTTCCTCCCCCCGGCGAAAGCAACACGCCGCGAAGGATTTGGAAAGAATTTCTCGCTCCCCCGGCCAAAGCAACAGCCTTTTTTTTCCTTTTAAAAATGCAAATTATCGTTGTTTGACATTCGCCATACGGCTACGTGATAATATTTTATCGTAAAAAGGGATTTTTCGATCGTTCTCCGCGACAATGTCTCGATTTAACCCCCTTTCGGCGCTCGCGCTCGCATACGGCCGTGCGTAGGACCGTGCGTCGCGACCGCCTGGCCGGGCCGGTTTGGTACTATAAGAAGAAAACGTCGCGCTCGGCGCGTCGAACGAGTTCGAGCGAGGTCCCGGACGAGTCGTAAAACGTACTTTCTCGAGTCTCTCGCCACTCCGGCGTGTTTTCGACCGCTTCGTACCCCCCGACCGCTTGGCCGGTCGGTTTTGGACGATATGGCTCTTATGTGGCGCGCACGCCTCTAGTGTGTTGGCCGCGCGGTTCCCTCTCGTTTCGTAGCAGCAGCGGAATCGTCGCGCTTACCGAGCATCTACTCCACGGATACGAGTTTGCGGGAAGAGTTGCTTCTTCCCGCTCGCTTTGTACGCCGTACGAAATCTTATTGCTGGTCGTGTGCGGTTTAAAACGCGTACGAACCAGACAGAACAGTCCTCGACGTCTAAGCATCGCATCGTCGATCTAGCGTCAGGGTGAATCGCGCGGTCTCTCGAGACCGCGCATCATAACTTTTGGGAGAATAAGAACACGAGTATTTTGATCTTGTGGATTTTTGAACGGAGAGGAGGAGGAAGAAGAGAGGGAGGCGGCGGCGTCGGGGGTTACTCTCGCCTCCGTCGTTCTCTCGTACGCTTTACATAATAGCGTTAAACACAGCAGAGTGTCGCCGACCGGCTGAGCAAGACCGGCGGCAAATAAAATGGCACATACGAGCGGAGTCGCGCGCTGCGTCGGTGTTTTCGGCTCGAACGCGCGCGGGCGCGCAGAAAAAAGAGCTAGCGACGAGTCTTCGGGCTCGCTCGCGAGTTACTCCCTTGGCGAGTAACCGAAACACGAAGCTCCCTGGTTGATCCATGCCAGTAGTTCATATGCTTGTCTCAAAGATTATAAATGTAATTTATTTAATTACATTTTTATTTTTAAATAATACAATATTACGTTCCAAAAATATAAGCCATATTATTATATATGTACGTGTGTGTGGGTGTGTAACTATCATTTAATACACATTCACGTTAAATCACCATCATTTAATCATATTTAATAACTATATTACTAACATATATAAATTAATACTTATAATAAATCATTAGTAAAGTAATTTTTTTTAAATTCTAGTTATCACTTTATCAGAATTATGAAAAAAAATTATACAATTGTTAGAAAACTTTAAATGTGCATAACTTTTTAGTATATAGGCATTAATAAAATAAACATAGTGATTGTTATTTTTTATGCTACCAGCTACGCATAAAAGTACTAAAATACTTAGAACTTAAATTACTTTAATATTCAACTGTATAATATTATTATAACTTTTCTCGTTTTATACTATATTTAAAAATAATATTTAATAATTACTTTATTGCACTTACAACTATGCATATGTATTTAATACTGTAACCATTTAAATAATAAAATATATATATATATTACTGTGTATGAAATTAATACATTCAAAATAAAAAAAGTACATATGCAAAAATAAACTCTATAAAATCTATAAATAAACGTAATAATAATAAACTGTGCAATAAACGTAAATATAACGTTCAAATATTTTATTTATTATATATTAAAATTATTATATTTAATAACCTGTCCTTTTCTTGTTTAGATCTCCTCATTTTCGCATCTCTTTTTTGTTCTTCCTTTTTCCTAAAAAGAAAATATGTGATTGTTATACATAGGTGCAATAAGTCAATTCTGCAATAAATATTCTATACAAAATAACAATAAGTTCTTAAATGTTGTATTTAATTTAAAAAAACTATACACGCAATAATGAACAGATAGTGCATGTGTTCACCCTCTTTAAAATCAGTTTCTTATAAAAAATAAAAAGTTGAGATAAGATGATAAAATAGTTAAATTGAGGTATATTATATATAACTTACAAATCTCGGTCAATCTCTATCTCTGCTTGGCTAAAATTAAATTAGCCATCTTGCAATTATATCCTCAACTTCCTTATTTGTTAAATTGGTTCTTGAAGTTCGCGCAGCATTTAACAACAAGTTAAACAGATATGTGTGGTTATAGATTATATAAAAATTTAAAGCGACTTAATTTTATATATATATATGTATATATGTATATATACTATTCAAAATTATTTTATATTCCTATGATTACATATTATTGAATAATGATATTAGAGTTCTAATAGCATCATCCAATATAACCATGCATAGAATGCTATATATAAGTGTCAAAAATATGTCAATAAAAACATTTCTGTGATTAAATATTTATATACTTACTTATGATACATATAGTAATGCGAAGATTTTTAAAGGCATTTTTCAATTTTGCACCAGCCCAACTATATTCCATTGCTAATTTATTTGTTAAAATATGTTTCATCATGTACGAAATCACATCATGATGATCCTTACCTCCTAAAAAAGCTCAATTGTCTTGTCTAAAAATATAAAATAATTTAATTAATATTAGTTTATGATCTAAAAATATCAAAATAATAAACATTTGTTTTTCTCTTATAAAAAAAGTTAACATTACTTTTCTTTTAACTTCTTTAAAATTATTTAACATTATATAAATAAATAAATATGTCCAAAATATTGCTTTTTATAAGACATTTCAATAAAATGTTTCTAATCGTAAGTATAAAATGATAATATTTTGTATATACCATTTTTGCAGCAACACATTTGTTTTTTAATTGATTATCAATTCTCTGTAATTGTTCTACGGTATCTGCTGGCAAATCGAAATCATAATGTTCATTTTTTTTTAAATCCGTTTCCTCATTTTTTCTTATGTGATTATCCAACTTTATTAAACGTTCATCAATTGTTGTAAGATTTAACAATACTGCATTTAGTTTCCTGATAATTAAATTATGAAAATCTGCAAAAATAATTGACACATATTATTGTATATCTACTCATTGTCAGATTATATAAATATTACGAATTATATACCATTTTAAATATATGTTTACAGTGATATAAATAAAAAAAGTTAAAACTTTAATAATATATATATATAGGTAAGCTTTTACAAAAATTTAAAATTAATAACAGATATATTTTTACCTAAATCAATCTCAGCATTACAAGTATCGGATGTAGATATTGTATCTGAATTTTGTGGAACAAGGTCATCTTTATTTGCTGTTCGATGTTCTTGTGAACTTATAGATTTACTATATGTAACTGCAGACTTTTTAGACTGAATATTAATTATTTTTTCATTACTTATTTGTATCGGAGGCTTAGTTATTTTCTTATAATTTTTTATCAGTGGTTTTTTTATTTCATAAGTCATTTTGCTTTTATTTAAATCGTTTGATATATTAGAAGCTTCATCTAAATCATTGCTTGTGTCAGTTCTATCTGAATTATCAGAAGAACTTGAAATTTTTTTTACTCGATTCATTTTCTTATCACCTTGTATTAATGGTGTCTTTATTTCACAGATTTTGCTCTTATTTATTGTTAAAGCTTTTGGTGTATTAGGAAAATTATCTAACTCTAAATCATTGCGAGTTTTTAATTTATTGATGCTTGTGTCGCTTGTATCAGAATTATCAGGAGATGAACCTGTATTTTTTTTTGCTCGTTGATATCTCGATTTTTTGAGGTTATTTCCATCATCACCATCTATATCGGATATTTGTTCAGCTAATTTAAGTTTGTCTATAGCTTTATCATATGTATCTAAAACGTATAAAATTTTTGAATATTAAAAATTAGATTTTTGTTTTTATATATTTTATAATCAAATATCACTTAAAATTTAAATTTTAATATATACTTTTAATACATATATATTATAATTTTAATTTATATAATTTTTGATAAAAAAATAAAATACATTTTTTATATTACTAACCGCTGCTACCAAAAATACGGATTATTTTATATAATTGCCAATCATCAGAAGGAGATATTCTTTTCATAATTGCTTTATTTATCTTAATTTGACTTGTATATGATGGCCATTTACATTCCTTATTATTTTCAGTTAACCATTCAGAAGGAACAATTTGTAAACCATCTTCGAACTCCACAATATTATACGCCATAATAACTGTAAATAAAAATTGATCAGCATTGAAATTATAAATAATCTATGATGTAAATAATATGATAAAAATGTGACGATAATAATAATAATAATAATAATAATAATATTTGCAATTTATATTAGAGTATTATAATTACGTTTAATTATTTAATTACAAATGCAAATTAATATTAAACATGTATTATTCAGTTGTGTGTAACATCGGAAATATAATATAATTTTTTTTATAAGGCATTTTCAACATTTTTGCTCTAATTTTATCAAACTCCCATGTCTGAAGATGAGAATATTCAGACATGATACCAATATTTAAAGTTAATGACGAAATAGGCTGTGTATATAAATCTTCCACTAACACAAGTACTTTGCCAATAGCATACATTTTATTGTCATTAGATTTAATGAAATTTAAAATTGACATTATTTGTCCATTTTCAAAAGAAATGCAATTATTTTTTGGATCATCACAGTTAATATAATATTGATTATTGCAAAAAATTTTATATTGTTGTACAGAAATGAAATCTTTCGTAATAGGACCATCACAATGAGAGCGTGTAAAACATTTTTCCATATCGTATGAATTTGAATATATTTTGAATGTTTCATTATTATGTATTGTCTCAATTTCTGCAAATCTTCTTGTTAATTGCTGTAATGGTTGGTTAGTTTTACGAATTAATTTCTTTAACGTAGACATATAATTCTCAAATTTAAATGCACTAAATTTATCCAGAGCACCAAATTGTTTTACGTCTGCAGCAAGATGTAATAAATTATGAATATTATGTGAAATATATTTAGAACCGTAGATAACTTGAAATGATTTTACAAAATGTTTTAATAAATTTTCTGCATATTCTATAATAGAAGTTTGATATGTTAAAGTAGGATGTGCAAGAATTGTGATTGCTACATGTAATGTTAGAAAATTTAAATATACATTTTCTTGTAGTATTCCTTTCAATATAATAGGACCTGTATATAATAAAAATTGCCGATATTCTGTGGCTTTCCAATGTTTGATATACTTTAATGATCTTGGTTTTCGAGCAAAATCAGAAGGAATATAATTGCGTAACTTTATTAGTTTCTTAGAAATTTGTTCTTTGTCTGAATTTGATAATCTTATCTTAAGTGGTCCTGAAAGCCATAACATAATAAGTTTACGCATAACACCCAAACATACCAGGTGCATATAATCTAGTGGCACATTTGTAACTAAGCCTAGATTTGGTATATTTTTTAAAATTGTGTCACCAGTTTGATAATCAAGATTATAAGATCCAGTAAAAAATTCTTTATCATTACGTAACATCATATTAGATGTGTATGGAAAACATATATGTCCTTCTATATTATCACCTTCAATAATGCATTTAGTGCAACTATTATATCCAGTGTGTCCTTTTACATTTAAAATAAATGATTTAGCAGGAGCGTCACAAATTATTGCTTTAATTTCGACTTTTATGATCTGTCCCTCATAATCAATCCCATTATTTATAAAAGCAATAGCATCACCTACAAACATTTTTAAAAACTCATTTGCATTTTTTGGTTTTCCTTCACCATAATATAAGGCAATGACATATACATTGTTTATAATATTATCTGCACATAATATTGGCCATAAACTCTTTGTGGAAGACTTATATATAGGTAAATCATCAATATTTATAAATAATTGAATGTTATCAAGAGCAAAATTCAATCTTTTACGTTCTTCAATAATTTTTAGAAGAGCTTTTTCGAGACCTAAGTGACAGTAATCTCCGTTTTCAATTTGTATAATTTCAGTTGATTTAGGAGTTTGCAATAATGTACGTGGATCTTTAGGCAAAGTATAATTAGTGTGTGTTTGCAATATCTGTAAAAGGTGACGGAGTGATTTGAGTGATATCTTTTCTTCAATAGCCCATTTACTTATGTCATGTATAAAAGTTTCGTTATCATTTAAACACAGATTTTCATAATTGTTATCGACTATAGCTTGCAGCTTATTTGCATCCGTGTAATTTTGTATCATACAGGCATTATTTTCATTCAGAAAGTTAATATTATTTTCATCATAATATTGATTTAGATTTCTATCTGAGTATACTTTATCAGAATCACATAAAGACGAAGCATTCTCATCAACAACAATTAGTTGATCATTATTATTATTAATTATTGCCATAGAATCCGCAGAATCAGTCTGATGAGTTATCATATTCATATCTGTTACTGTGTTTCTTGCAACTAATCTTCGTTTATGTCTTGCACTATAAAATATTGAGTGTTTTCGTTTGCGACCCATATTTTTCACAAAATATATTTTTTTTCCTAAATATACATATACAATGAAAAAAAGATATCTTGTTACAATAAATATGAAAAAAATATAAGACAAACATAAGATAAAAAATATTGTATATACTAACCTTAATTTTTATGTTGATGTTTTTCACTTTGTTAAATCACTTCTTATTGCTAAGTGATCTTCTGAGATCACTTATTTTGAGTCAAAATGTCCTCTTATGCAAATAAAAAACACGTGCTGGTACACCAACAGACTGCGTATACGCTGCAGAGCGTTTTGGGCAACGTGTACGCGCCTACACGGTCACGCTTGCATTAGGATTAGGTAAGATTAGGTTACATTAAGTAGCGTCCATTAACGGTGACGTGTTGATTCTTTTACTTTTAGAACAAATCAACGTCAAGTCTTGACAAGATGACAACTTAGCAGTCATTCTGCTGAACGCGACTATTTTAAAGAAAAATATTTCAAATAAAAGTTGTTTGATTCAAAGGAGGTCATAAAGTAGATGATGCCCTTTATTTGATGAATATTTTAAGAGATATTTGAAGTGGTGTACGTGTTATTTTAAATTGGACACCCTAATATATATTTAGTTATAGCAGTAATAAATATAAATAAATAAATATAAATTATTTATTAAATATATTATAAATTAAACTTTATTTTTCTAATTTTAATTGTTGATCGTCACAGCACAACATCTTTATGATGTCACTGTGACATTTTCTTGCTATGACAGATTTTTTATCATTATTGTTACATTTCGTGATATACTAGTTATATCAATGTGACATTTTTGATGATATCACTGTAACATCATAAAGATGTTGTGCTGTGACGATTAAATATATATTTTATCGTCACAGCAGAACATCTTTATGATGTCACTGTGACATTTTCTTGCTATGACAGATTTTTTTATCCTTATTGTTACATTTCGTGATATACTAGTTATATCAATGTGACATTTTACAATGATATCACTTCAATTGTGATTAATGATATCACTGTTACCTTCCAATAATCTCACAATGACATCACAGTGACATCACATTTTTTTGTCACCTTGTGACTCTATTGTGAGCTTATTGTGATGTCACTGTGACATTTTTTGCTATGGGGGTAATAATAAAAATTGGAAGTTTGTAAAAATTGATGACCTTTCTCGACATCTTCACTGAGGAAAAATCGTTTCTAAATTGGCCAGAGAATCTAACACTATCATATATGTTATTTCAATTACACTCTGTATATATATATATATATAATTTCTTGTTGATTGAGAATGTCTCAAATGTCAAAATTATACCGGGTACCATATCCGATGAAAATCTTGCGAAAGCAGCATTTCTCCCCAGAAAAAGAAAGTTCAATAATGATTCAGAAATGGTAAACTTTTTATTCAAAACAAAATAAAATAAAAATTTAAGCATTGGTCTAATCTATAACTTTTGAATATAATATAAAGTTTTATTTGAATAAAAATTAAACTAATTAATTTAATATTTTATTTATAGGATTAAATCAAAAGCTTTAACCTACAAAACATTATAAAATTGTTAAATTTGTAAGTATAGAAATTTTTTATTTTTAATAAACAAATTGATTTATTTTTATTTTTTATTCATATCTTTCTTTTTTTATTAAATATTATTTATTAAATATTTTGTTTTAAATTTTTTAATTAAAATATGATTTAACTTATGAAGTGTATAATTAAAATTTATAATCTAAAAGAAATATATTAAACAAAAAAAAATATTTAAAGTAAATATTATACATAAACAAAAGTAAAAATACTATATAACATTATTTTTTTTTAATTCATATATCACAATACATATAAATATAAATACTATATTTAATTTATTTGCGGATTGTATGTATATGAGTTTTATAATTTTCTGTTTGTACCGATTATCTTTTATTTTTGTTTCTTTGTATTTTGCAGCTACTGAAGAAGACCCGAAGTGGGTCGAAACGTTTAGAATTTAATAAATGAGTTTGATTTGAGATCTCATTTTAATTTATTAATTTTGTGCATGTCGTCCGATTGCCGTTGAGATTTTATTTTTATTGTAACACAATAATTCGAGCCGAGATTAACTGTTTTTATAATAAATACTATATTTATTAAATATTTATTTATTAAAAACTCTCCTCCAATTTTAAAGTCGACCAGACTGGCAATAATTTATTTTAAATAATTAGTTTAATTTACAACGTTTCGGCTGTCATTGCAGCCCTTTTCAAGTAATCTATAAACAATTATATACATATAAATATACTCTTAATGCGCTTAATCATACAAATAATTATAGATTTACAAAAATATATATGTTTACATACCAGATTAATACAATAAATCATATTTACAGCAAACCCCCGACAAAATTAACCATTGTTTTGATGAACAATGTATAACTGACAGAAGTAAGCCCGAAATAAATAGATGTTGACTGTTAGCAGGAAACTTAGTCACTACGCGTTGAGGAAATAGAAAACCAAAGTACTGTGTCTTTCGCAATTTTTAAACCGTCAATACAAAGTCAAATAAATAGATAAATAAATAAATAAATAAATAAATATGTAACATATGACAATATAATATATTAAATAGCTTCAAGAACGCGATCATAAATCCCACTGAAATTCTCCGTATCTTTTTGTAAATTAATGCTTTTTCTTTGGTTTTTTATATAGAACATTTCTGCTATTTCTCTTTTTCTCGTTTGTTTTTCTTGATGCAGAATCACAGGAGAATCCCAACGGAACTCATGATCGTTACAAGTCCGATGCAAACTAACAACCGAGTGTGATGTCGTGTCTTTTTTAATGTTATTTTTATGTTCCTTAATACGTGTTTCTAAATGTCGCTTTGTTTGTCCAATATATGTAGAGTCGCAATTCGCGCATTCGATCTTATAGACGACATCGGTTCTTTTTAAGTTATCAATACTATCTTTTCCTCTTTTTATCAAAGTGTCTAATTTTTTTGGAACGGTATATACTACACCGATTCCATTTTTGTTTATGCAACGAGTAATATTTTTGCTCAAATCTCTAATATACGGCAACACTATAACATTTCGTGTATCAAATTTATCTCGATTAGACGCACCAAAATTACCGCCAAATTTAATCGCCCTAAGTCTCCTGTTAACAATTTTGTTTATGACTGTTAACGGGTAACAATTGTTACGAAGAATTCGTTTGACTAAGATGATGTTTTTCTCGTGAAACATAGGGTCAGCGAGTAAAATAGCCCTGTCCACGAGGCTTGTGATCACACTAATTTTATAACGCATCGGATGGTTCGAAAGAAAATTTATATAACGGCCTGAAAACGTAGGCTTACGAAACCAGTCAGTCGTCAATTTGCCATTAACTCGCATAACGCTTGTGTCTAAAAAACTTAAGGAACAATTGTTCTCCAATTCAAACGTAAACTTTAGTCTCGTGTGAAAACTATTAAAAATCGTAAGCATATCCTCCACTTTACATTTCGGAATAATTGAAAAAATGTCATCAACATATCTGAAATAACAATAGGGCTCAAAATCCAATTGACGCAAACAATATGATTCCAAATCGTCCATAACCATATCAGACAAAATTGGAGACAAAGGAGACCCCATAGGCGAACCGAAAACCTGCTCGTAAAATTTTCCATCGAAAACAAAACTAGTCGAGCGCATGACCGTGTCAATAGCATGTAAAAACTGTGCAATGTTAAATGAAGTAAATTGTGAGATATCATCCCAACGGTTTTCTATTGCTGCTTTTATTAATTCCCACGGTGTGTTAGTAAAAAGCGAAGTCACGTCCAACGAAATCATGACATGATCGTCATCAATGTTTTTATCTTTAATAATTTCAACAAAGGACCAACTATCCTTAATGTGAGATCGAGGTTTCTTGACTGCATTTTGTAAAATCTCACCTAAATAAGATGCAATGTAATAAACCGGACTTCCCAACGTTGAAATTATGATACGAAGAGGGTAACCTACTTTATGGATCTTAGGTAAACCATAGGCACGAGGCAAATTGCCATTAGTACATCTCAATTGTTTGTAAATTGAATCATCTATGAGTCCATTATCCAACCAAGATTTTAATAAAGTTGTGATCTTTGCGTTGAGAGCGTTTAATGGATTTTTATTAAGTGGTTTATAAGTGGAAACATCTTTCAGTAAACAATTCATTTTCCCCACATAGTCAGTCCGATTCATCAATACTGTGACTTGGCCCTTATCGGGGGGGCCCTACATATATTGGACAAACAAAGCGACATTTAGAAACACGTATTAAGGAACATAAAAATAACATTAAAAAAGACACGACATCACACTCGGTTGTTAGTTTGCATCGGACTTGTAACGATCATGAGTTCCGTTGGGATTCTCCTGTGATTCTGCATCAAGAAAAATAAACGAGAAAAAGAGAAATAGCAGAAATGTTCTATATAAAAAACCAAAGAAAAAGCATTAATTTACAAAAAGATACGGAGGATTTCAGTGGGATTTATGATTGCGTTCTTGAAGCTATTTAATATATTATATTGTCATATGTTACATATTTATTTATTTATTTATTTATTTATCTATTTATTTGACTTTGTATTGACGGTTTAAAAATTGCGAAAGACACAGTACTTTGGTTTTCTATTTCCTCAACGCGTAGTGACTAAGTTTCCTGCTAACAGTCAACACCCAGTCAGCACATAAGTCGCCTTGAATGTACATAGGACATCCGTAAGATTCAAAGTACATCTTTCGAATCTCGTATATATACATAGGATATCCAAAAGTGTATATTCGTGAATGAGATGTCTGTAGCACATCTTATGTACATACAAATATGGATATACGTAGAAGCTTCAAAAACTTATATATGTAGAATGTACAAAAAAAGGATATACCCATATTGGATATCCATAATACATGCAATATACATACGCATTTTACAGGTGCAAAACTTCCAGAAACGTATATACATAGAATATATGAAATCGGATATACAAATAGTGAACATTCGTAATATATCTTATGTTCATACATATGGATATACGTAGAAGATCCAAAAACGCATATACATAGGATATACGAAAATGGATATACGAATATTAAATATCTAAAGTACATCTTATGTATATACGCAATGGATGTTCTTAGGCACTCCAAAAACATTTACACATAAGATATACAAAAACGGATATACGAATATTAAATATCTAAAGTACATCTTATGTATATACGCAATGGATGTTCTTAGGCACTCCAAAAACGTTTATACATAGGATATACAAAAACGGATATACAAATATTGAATATCTATTGTACATCTAATATACATACGCAATGGATATTCTTAGGAACTCCAAAAACGTTTATACATAGGATATACAAAAACGGATATACGAATATTGAATATCTATTGTACATCTAATATACATACGCATTTAATATATTTGACAAAATTTATCATATATACACAAAATTTTTTAAATCTTTTTAAAATATTTTTTAAAAGATAAAATAATTCTCGAAAATATTTTTAAAATGTTTTTATGTCCGCTTTTTGATGTTTAAAAATATTTTCAGAAATATATTTTGAATATACATTTTAAACTAATATTCAAAAATATGTATCAAATATTTAAGAAAATATTATCTGAACGATAAAAAGAACATTTTTAAAAATATTTTTAAAAGTTTTTTAAAATGTTATCACAAAAAATTTTTTAATTATTTTAAAATATTCCTAAAACCATTTTAAAATGCTTTTATGCAATATTTTATAGAAATATTTAGAAATATTTTTGAAAACATTTATATTTTGTGCTGATATATGTGTATATATATATATATATACTTATCTACCATTATAGTGGAGTATATGCATCGTAATTGATTTATAATTTTTAAGATGCCAAAATTAAAAGAATATTATTAGCGTTATTAGCGCAGAGTTTGCTCCAATACTATACTGAACGTATATTACTTTTTAATATTTGCAAAAAATATAGAATTAATAGCTTCTGCCAACGCTTGTTGCCAATATATATATATATATATATATATATATATATATATATTGCAAATATTAAATATTTTGCAAATATTAAAAAGTAATATACGTTGAGTATAGTATTGGAGCGAACTATGCGCTAATAACGCTAATAATATTCTTTTAATTTTGGCATCTTAAAAATTATAAATCAATTACAATGCATACTCCACTAATGGTAGATAAGTTGATTGCACTGCGTGAGTTGTGCGACACTGCGGCTAGACATTTTTCATTTGTCTTCACTGCTCTTCTTGGCTCTCATCATTACTGTCTCATTTCTCATTCATCTTTCATGCAGTACACCACGCTTTGAAAAATCTAGAAATCGACTTGCGACGTTTTAATTTGTCTAAAGTGATTGTGCGTTGTGTGAAAACAACTTTTCGTGGAGTAGCAGCAGGCAGTACATATAGTTTTATTAATATTAAAGCGGTAAGTCTCGTATATATGTCTTATATTATTTTATTTACTATTTTATTTATAATTAAGCATAATTACAATAAACTTTTTCTTCATATGTTTATTTCTTAAACTAAATAATATAACATGCTAGTCCAATAATTTAATTAATATAATCTAACAGCACAACACATTCGAAAGACATGCAGAAAATATCTTCGGAATATTTTCTGAACGTCTTTTGAATATGTATGCTGTATGAGTAAATTGGTTAATATAAAATGCATAAATCTATTGCTTTTAAAAAGCTGTACTAACTTTTCCATTTTTTTATAAATTCAATTTTTTCAATTTTTATATAAATATAATATTATTTCCAATCCTGTTTCGGTCCAATTTTTCAGTTATTTTATTTTTTTAATTTTAATTTATAGTACTTATATATACAGCACGCTCATTCAAAAGACATCCAGAAGATATCTTCGGGATATCTTCTGAATGTCTTTTGAATATGTATGCTGCATGAATAAATTTGGTTAATATAAAATGCATAAATCTATTGCTTTTAAAAAGCTATACTAACTTTTCAATTTTTATACAAATATAATATTATTTTCAATTTTGTTTAGGTTCAATTTTTAAGTTATTTTATTTAATAAATTTCAATTTAGTATATGTCCACTCAGCATGCTTATTCAAAAGACATTCAGAAGATATCTTCGGGATATCTTTAGGGTACTAAATTAGAAATAATAAATTTAAGAAATAAAATAACTTAAAAATTGGATCTAAACAGAATTGAAAATAATATATATTTGTACAAAAATTGAGAAGTTAGTACAACTTTTTAAAAGCAATAGAATTATGCATTTTATATAAATAAATTTACTCATACAACATGCATATTCAAAAGACGTTTAGAAGATATTCCGAAGATATCTTCTGAATGTCTTTTCAATATGCATGCTGTATGGGCAAATTTGTTAATATAAAATATATAGTTCTATAATATACATTTGCATTACATGTAAGTGATGAATAAAATCTACATATATTGGTTATTTATAGTTTATAAATAGTATAAGTTTAAACATATTCAAACAATTTGCTATATATAAAGTTTTAATTTTCTTTCTAATATTGTTTGTTTCAGCTATCTTATAAAGTATAAAGGTTCTTTATAAATTATTTTATATTTTTGGATATTACGTTCAACTTCGATTCAGATTAATTCAGAAATAGTATCTTTATGTACTCGTATGTATTTATTTAGTTTATTAAAACTAAAGAAGGATAATTTAATATTCATGTTCCTAATAATATTTCTGAATTGTTCCATCAATCCGGGTAAAAATGGAATAGTGAAAAAACGTCTTTTCACTATTATTATTATTATTGTTGTTACCCACGTTATCACGTTTGCAATGAATTTTTTAATAGACAAAGTGGTTCGCTATATATTCATTTTTTAAAAGAAAATAATAGATACAATAAAAAATTTAATTTTTTATTACAGAAAAAACTAAACATTTGTGACATAAAACCGATACACTATAATTATCAATATAATAATTTAGATTCAAAACTTAAGCTACCAATACAATCATGTCCTAATTATGTTTCTTTTAATAATAACGAAGTAACGCGGAACACCTCGGATAGAATAACGGACGTTAAAATAAATCCTGCCTTTTTCAACAATACATGTCAAGATTTAAAACAGTTGAAAGATAAATGGTTTATCAACAAGTCTTCAATTAATATTCCCGATAATATCCAATGTTTTTTACAGTTGGGGAGTAATTTTAGTTTACCTTTTGACAACAGAACTAATTTAACGATAGAGTTTGTTAAGAACATTGAAAATAATAATGCGAATACTTATTTAGTCAGCTCTTTTAATTTTTAAAGCCACAATCTCCACTTGATTCCTCTCGACCAATAGAGTCAAACGCGATGTTATTGCGGCAATTATGAAGGAAAGAACATTTTGGAAAGGAATTTGAATCCTATGGTTGGGATCTCAAAAATTCCCCCTGTTCCTTCTCTTAACATCCCCTGTAAAGAAATAGGTGAGAAAAATATTGGTCCGAAAGTTGGCTGACAGGGGGAATTTTTGAGATTGTGCTTGAGATAGTTTGATTGATTTATATGCTACATCTTGTTCACAATCAGAAATAATGTCCGTTTTTGTATCCCTTGTCACTCTTCATCTCGTATCGTTCCAATGATCTATTACAGCTGAAATTTTGTTTCTGACAAGATATTCTAATAATTAATAATATTAGATAACTCTTACAAGGGAACGGTCGGAAGTGGCCCTCACCGATTTTAATGAACTTGGAGTATGTTTTAGAGCATTAAAAAATATTAGACCTGTATTTTTTTAGCTGCGTATCTCGACATTTAAGGAGTAAAACACCTTCTTGAAAAAAATTGTATTTTTTTATTTCTGAGCTAATACCGTCGAAACAGTATAAGATATAAAAAAATGTTTGAAATAAAAGTTATAAAGATTTTTAATGTTCTTTGAACCGTGCAATCAAATTAAGGAGAGGGGGCGGGGTACTTGACATTTTTGAGAAATTTGACATTTTTTTAAAATTTTATTACATTGTTTGATACTTTGAAATTAGCATTTTAAAATCTTTCAATATTTAGATGACGTAAAATGTGTTATTATTTTGTTTTAGTATTTAATTGCGCTGAAGATGATCCAAAAAACAGATTTCAATGTACATCTTTCTTCTTGATATGATACATTTATAATGAGTATTATATATCAAACAGAAGGGCGTACATTAAATTTACAATAAATACTTGTTAATCTCTTAATTACTGCGTTTGCGTTTTCAGATAGCCACTTGTTTACCATATTTGATATTGTTTCTTTTTTCAATTATAGCGGTATCGCGTGAAAAAAGTCTTGCCATCATTTTATTTGGTACGTAATGCGTGCCTTCGAATGTACAAAAATAATGACCTATTTCGCTATTTTCGACCCATCCAGTTGTTGAAGTCAGAGCGTCTAAATTAAAAATAAAAAATGTAAATAAAGAATAAATCAATGATAATTACGATTAAGTAATAAAGTGAAACGAGAAATAATAAAATTTATTAAATATATTGTAACACATATATAATAAATACATGTGATAAATAAAATAAACAGAATAACTAAATTAATAAAGGGATTAGAATAAACTAGAAGAAATGATAAAATATTTTTATAAATTGAGTTTGAAAAAGAGACGAGGCTGTAAATTAATAAATATCTTTTTCTAAAAAAGGCATGTATAAAGTCGATGATCGCATTTCTCAAAGTTTATTGTTATCGCTTTTTCGCGATGCTAATTGGTTGTCTCGATTCGCATTATATTCGTAGCATTGAGCAGTTGTCATCATGACGATTTTTAATAGTTTGACAGTAAAGCTCAAAATAAAATTAAATAAAATTAAATAAAAGCATGAAACGAAATCAGATAATCGCACGCGTAGCGTGCGCTTGTGTTGTCTAGTATTTCAAAAACAAGATGAGTATCAATGATTTTCATTTATGTAACAAATTGTGTTCTTTTGAGTAAGTATTATGTAATGTGGTTATTTCTTTGCATTCTCATAATTACAAGAAGTATTGAAAGTCATAGAGCAGGGATAGTATACTTTGCGCTGCTGTTCGTTGCTGGCGAACATTTTTTCATGGCTATATTTATTTTTGTGCCAACCTATTATTACACCGGAAATCCTGTTTGCAGATTCCTGACTTTCATTTTTTTTTATGTTTATGTTTTACAATCATTCCAACCGCAAATTTGATTTTTCTTAGTCGTCTATTTGAACGTTTCTGTATATTAAAATAAGATGGAAACAATGTCGAACTACTTAAACGGTGATAAAATTAATTTGAGCTCGATCATCTTTAACAAGATAATTATAAATTTCACTACCGCATATGGTGCTAGAGCCATACTAATAACATATCGTGAAAACGAGCAAGAAGATCTTTCTTCCGAAACTGCGGAGGATGCGAACGCAAACGGACCGAAGGCGAAAAGACGTAAAACTTACAACATTGCGATAGTCATGCAGAGAACGATTTTTCAAGGTGTAGAAAATATAGTTGATTGTGTGAACGCTAATTTAAATCGCCTAAATTTTATTTTAATTAATGTCAACAAATGTGCTCGATATTTAATTAACAAAATACAGTTAAATCTTCCCTGTCAACGGTAGCATCAATAACAGTATCGTGAAACTCACGATCAGAGGTAACAGTAAGGAAATAGAACGTAATGTACGCACCCAGCTGAAAGATTTAACATTTCTCGATGTATATTTTGAGATAATATTTTTAGAAATAATTTCATTTTATTTCGAACAAATTGTACATGCAATCATATCGAAACGTAAATGTTAATAATTATTTGACGAATATTTTCTTGAAATGTTTGTGAATAATTTTGTTCTGTAAAAATATTTTAAATATAAACCATATTTGTACTTTTAAAACCATTATTCGATTTTCTTTCACTTCCTTTTTCCAGAAATTTCCTCAACGTGCATGTTCCTGTTCACCTTCATTAAGCCGCGAGTTATTTTCGTGAATCACTTTGTAATAATGACAAAAACATAGGATGAAACATTTTACTTAAAATTATGACCTTGACAACAATGTCAAGGTCCAAAATAATCGGACGATGGCTTCCTAAAGTGCATATTATCTTATTTGTTTATATTATAATTTCTTTCTTTCTTAATAACATCATAAAATAAAAATATATAAATTTTAACTTTTAAGGAAAGATATATAGTCGTTATGAGAGCCTATCGCGGATATACATGCGCGAGACAACAAAAATTTTAATTTTTACCTCTTGTGATGGCACGACGCTGAAAGGAGGGTGTTAAAAAAGTGTTTGCCATCAAGTGCAAAGTGAATAGACGTTGAAAAATAATTGTTAAGTCCTCAGGTAAGAGGAAATGACAATTATGTGTCGAGGAATGGTGGGGAATATTGCGGGAAAATGTATGATCTTCAGTTTGTTTCTCCATATTAATGATTAGATTATTTTTTAAAATGGGCAATATATGTTCATAATTTCTTATATCAATAAAATATAATTTTTCAAACTCTCCCAGAACTCAGAGCTTGATACTATCACAGAATCAGTGTTTCACGGTGGGTATTAATTAAATCGGATTTCACCATTTTTCTCCCACCCTGCGTCTTCCATCCAATCCAAAAATATTTTCAAATTAATAATCAAAATATGTCAAGACCGCCGAAATAAAAAATAAAAAATAATGCACAATCTCTTATCGACCGTACTGGCAAGTAATCATTGATACTAATCACTACGTTATAGTGGTATGTGTCTTATAATTTTGTGGTTATTACTAATGGACTTTGTCTTTTTAGTTCACTTGAAAAGGAATTAAAAGCTATGGTCAAACATGGTGAGTAGTATCAATAATTATTTGTCAGTATGAGAAGAGGCTGTGTATTCTATTTTGTTTTTAAATTATTATAATATATTATTCTTATATTAATTATTAATATTAGTATTATTATGTATACATATATGCAGGGGTTTATAAAATTCTACTACCCTTTATATTCTGTAAATGAGTCAAAATTTAAAAAAAATGCGAAATACAGTTTATTAATTTCAAGGAATACTCTTAAAAGATGTCCCCAGGGGAATTACATAAAAATTTCAATATAA
>NW_028189534.1:0-20108 GCF_048542155.1 Nylanderia fulva
GCTTTTCCCGTATAATTTTTATTTGATTACTTACAGTCAAAAAGTTCGATGTGTTTGACTAAACGGTTATGGAAAATATTGTCCGGCCATTGCGTTCGCCTAAAATTTTTTATGTCATATTACAAAGAATAATTTTTTTCTCGTCAGAGATAAATCTAACATACTCATACATACTTCATCGCATTTTAAGTGGCAGATGTGATTTATAAAGATAAATTGAATAAATTCAAATAGTACTCCAAACATCCAAGGCAAATCAGACTTATTTCATCGAATATTTTAACAAACGTTAAAAAAGTCGTGTTACCATGTTAATAACATGATTAGGATCTAACAGAGCAATTGCGGACTATAATAAGAATTAAAATGTTTTGTTGCATCGGTCAAAGCTAGCAACTGATAAAGATTCGAGATCGTCAAATGATTTACATTTGTCACAGGTTCTCGAATCCCCTTTATCAGCCATTCCTACATAAAGATTTAATAAATTAGTAAAATGATATTTTTACAAAATTATTTTACAATAAAACTGATCTTTATGAATCAACGGGAACATTTTCATTTCATTTTTTCTTCTCGTCCCTTATTTATGTAATGTTTCTGTTATATTTAACCCCACCAAATGTATATATTGATATAATTTGCCCTGAAAGAGAATATAAATTATCTTTTTTTAAAATAAATTTAATTATTAATTACTTTCAATTCAAATAAATTTTTGTAAGATAAAACGAAATTAAAAAAAAAAATAATTTGGCTATCGTAAATCAAAAAAATTGAAAACAAAAAAATTTAAAGAGATGAATAAATTTATCATGTCTATATAATACAGTATATAATACAATATATATATATATATATATATTATATATTGTAAAACATTATAATATATTAAAAATTTTTACATAATAATATTGAAAAGTTTTGATTGTATAAAAATATTAAAAGTGTTTTCCGCTATTTTCTTTTAGAAAATTACAATTTAAATTCATTAAACGATCATTTTTAAAAAGTGAAATTTTGATTTTAAATAAAAAAAATAGCAAAAATTAATTGAACAAAAACTATTTTTATAAACAACGTTCCACAATATAAAGTAATTCAATTATTATAAAATAACGATTCAAAAAATTTATTTAAGCACGAAATACCAGTTTTGATGTTTTCGCATTTTTTTCAGTAGAAATAAATCGGTCGACGACAGACGTGCTGAACAGAGCTTTATAGCGAATATTGCTTGAAATTCGTCACCTCTTTATCATTTTCATCAAAGGTGAGGAATTATTGGAATATTTTACTTTAAATTTTAACCGATGTTGTGCCAAAGATCATACTTCTGCGATGAATATATAGAATTTTTTCGATTTGTAAATTAATTGGTATACAGGACGCTCATAATTTAAATTATATAATGCAATTTGTGAATGAAAAATGAATGGAACATTTTTTTAATTATTTTTCTGCGAAGATTAAAAAAAGGAAAATAAAAAAATAATTTTAAAAATTTTAACACACATAACATACACATGCGCAGACACCCCATACTATAAACGTCCCCCAGGCAAACAGAATTATAAATACAAGGCAGGAAGACACACGAATACAGAGAGACATACGTAAAGGTAACTTTCCCAAAACACGAACAAAAGTCTCTATAGCAGTTCGATGTTCTCGCATATTTTTAGTAGAATAAATCGGATCGACAGACAGACGTGCTGAACAGAGCTTTAAAACGAATATTACGTTTAAATTTCTTCGAATTCGTCACTCTTATCATTTTGCATCCTATTACTTAGTGCAATTGAAGCCAGAAAAGATCACAATATAAATAGTGAGTTCGTTAGAATATACTTATTTAATTAATATTATTGAAAATGAAAAATATATATATGTGTATATTTTAAAAGGTTGTTAAATATCTCGATTTCTTTTTTAATTTTTCATTATTTACATACACAAACATTTCTATATACATATTATACATACTAATATAATATATACAAAGACAATTTTTTCCCTTAGAATTTAACTTGAAATTTATGGTAATCGTGGGACAATGTGGTATTGGAAGAATAATTATATAAGAATCTGATTAAAATTTTTCCGTAAAAAAAATCTTAATATCGACCACAATAAGATATATAAATTTAATTTTTCATAATTATATAATAAAACTTCGAAAATGTTTAATATATATTAAAATATTCTGATTCTCTCACTCTCTCTTGAAGTGTTTTCGAAAGTAGAATAAAATTCCCGAAGAAGTGATAAATTAAAAATATTTTATATAAAAATTAAGGATACGTAATATTTTAATTTAGCTTTTTCGTGACGACGAGTTTTAAAAACGAGAAAAGGGAATGAAAAGTAAAAATGCAAAATGTAATTATTATAATTATGAAATTGATTATTTTTTTGGACGTATAAATCATTCTATGATTTCTCTCTCATATAACAAATTCATCATAATTTTTCGATGCAGTATAGTTTAAATTTAATATTCGGCTTATTATCAAATATAATAAAATTTGTAGTGAATTTGTGGACAAATGTAATGAAAAAAATTTTCTCTACGTATGTGATATGTCCTTAAATCGTCTATGTATATAAATGTAGATTATAAACATATTTTTGTCACCTCCAAAATGTTATTTTTGTGAACAAATAATGAAAATATTTAAAAAAATTTCAGACATTAAGCAGATTATTTGGTACATGTGTTATTTTCGAAACGTACATCTATTCGCGATTTTTTTTCTTTTGTTTAGTTTAAATCACATCTCTCGCGTGACTGGAAACATCCCTTCGTGGCACACAATCGGTGATGGGTAAGAGGAGTATTATATCGACGATGGCAGCAAAAAATGAGGACTGGATAAGAGATTCTTTAAAATAAGAAGTAACTTTGCACAATTTTCGTTTATGTGTCCATAGAAGTAAATCATTTGGACGCTTACATCACATCTTAGATCACATACGTGAAGTACATAATTCTAACTGGATACAATTTACGAAGTAATATCCCCTGGGAATTTTGATTTGGCGTTACAGCTACATAAATGAGATGCAAGATAGAATGTAAGTTATGTGATGCAACGTTTACTTTCTATATAAGTAGGTTGGTGGGAAAAGAACGACATTTCATAAGAACCCATATCTTATCCCACAAAAAAATATTTAAAAATTGGATAGGACAAACATATAGCTGCGTAACTCAATATACGACTGTGGTAATATAAAAGTGAGATCATGCATTCAAAACGCAATTGTAATTATTCCACTGTGACAGTATCATGTCGTATTCAGATTTATTTGGGGATTTGTTTTTTTGGCCATAAGTTAATTCCTCCACGATCAATAAGATTTGGGGAAAAAGACCTATAGGAAAAATCTTATAATAGGAGCATATTTTGTAATTGAGATAAAATTTTTTTTTATATTTTTTCCATTATTCGCATTTTTATGAACAATGAGCACATTATATTCAAATGTTAGCACCTTGGTATAAATATTCGAATCAGCTATATTGCATTCATTTGTATTTCAAAAGCACAATAAGTGTTAAATTAATATTTTACTTTCCTTTTATTTCTTCTTAATTATTGCCAGTGTTTACTGTTATTTAACAAACAATAAATAAAATTATACAGATGATCATTTATAAATGATATTTTGGCTTCATTTTATCATTACATGAACAATAAAAATATGTATTATCTATATGTGCATCTTAGATGAAAAAGAGTGTTATCTTCACTAAATTATATTTAAATTTAAAATGATGATGTTTGGATAATTTCTCGTAAAATTTTTATACAATATAAAATATTAATAATTGCAGAGTATATAATTATACATATAATCATAAAATTATATGTAAAATAGTTCATTTTTATACATAATTATATAAATTTATATATAAATTGTAAGGGTTCATATGTAATTATATCAAATTATACATGAAACATACATATTTATATATATAAAGAAATTTATTATTTATTATATATATATATATATATATAAATTTATATAATTATATATAAAGCACTATTTAATTATCTATGAACATATTTCATATATAATTTTGCGTTTATATGTATTATAATTTATTATATTTCTATATAATTTTATATTGTTACATATTAAAAAATTTTTCCCGAGTTGATTTATAGAATTATGCACTAAAAATATTGATTAGTAGAACTTAATCAAAACGATAAAAATTATAACTGTGAATAATTTTTTAATAAACATAAGTATGATATTTTTGTATTCCTTTTATAATTTACAGTTATTTATTGTTCTATAACTGTGTTTACATAAGCGATCTTAAAAATAATAGCTGTAAGTTATCTAGATGCCATGTAATTTTATACTTTTATTTTAATAATTTTATCACAAAAATCTCTTTATCTTATCTAGATAACTTACATATTTTTATCTTATCTTTATCTAGCTAATTTTTAAATTTTATAAACACAACAATGATTACTGCAAGCATTTTTATTCTTATACTTAAATATGTCATCAACATTCGATTTACAATGCAAATATCATCGCCAATTTGAAAATACATATTTTTATATATATAAGTATTAGGGTCTCTTTTGGATTTGAAAAACATTTAGATATGTATTCTCGAGTTCTCTCGAATATATGTATATATAAATCTAAATATAATATATGTATATGTAAATAAGATGAAGTTTAATAGTAACAACTAGAATTTGTCCATATTAAACAACGCACACAATTAAGAGAGAAACTTCTAATATTAATTATTCTGAATTTTATTGATTTAATTTTGCACGTAAAGAGTAACAAGTCGTTAAATGAAAGAACACAGGTTTCGTAAAATATAATAAATAAAGAATTCATATTTTTGATTTATCTTTATAATATATGGCGGAAATTATTTTACTTTATTTTAATTATATCTTATTTGTTAAATTAACTGCGAATCTTATATTTTTTAATTAAGCATCATATATACATTATTAATGCTTTATCTAGATGGTTCATAATTTTTAATGTATTTTATGTGAAACATTTAATATGTAATAATCTTAATTATTATTCTACAGATCCATTATTTTTAATATACACATATATTAATATCTTTTATATCTTGTATAAAGAGTATAATAATATATTCATTTATATGTATAAATATATAATATATATATAAAGTAAAATATTTTATAATTGTATCAAATTATCTGTAAACGCATATATTACGTAACTATGCAGAACTGCACTGGATGAAAATTTGTTAACTTAACTAAACTTTTTAAATAAACTTACTATTATTTTAATTGAACATATATTAGTATTTAACTCAATATATTTGTCAGATTGGATATGTTAAATTTAATTTAATATTATTTTATATGTTCAATTAACAAAATATATAGCTAAAAGGCGCAGTCAAGTTTACAAATTTCTTTCGCAATGTGTCTCAATTATCTGTAAACTTTAAAAGATTTTGTAATTAATCACTCTTAAATTTTCCCGTTCGTATAAATTTTTACATTAAATTTAAAATAATTTTGAATGTGGGAATCATCACTCTTTTAAAAAATATGGTTTCTTTTGTGAAAACTTTAAAAAAAGCTCTCAAAAAAACATAAATGGGGGGATTTTTTAATTGCAAATTTTTATGAATATTTTTTAAAAACGTTTTTTTTCAAAAAATCAGTTATTTTTAAAAAATTTAATTTGCAAATTTAAATTCTAGATCAATAAATTTCTCATCAAAATAAATTTAAAATTTTTTAAAATAATTTAGAGTAAAAAATAAATATTTGTTCGTTTGCAACATTTTAATTATTTACAAAAACTTTTTCCAGTCTTTTTTATAATTATTTATTTTTGATACATGTCTCATAATTTTAAACGATCTACTAAAATAAAAACTACTCTAATTTTAAAATTAGCGATTAAAAAAAAATATTTCAAAAAAAAATTTTTTTTTTAAAAAATCATTTTTTAAAAAAATCCCCTTATTATCTTTTTGAAAGTTTCATTCATTAGATTTTTACCTTAAATTTTAAAACAACTTTTTCGAATAAAGAAAAAATTTTACAATTTCCATCAGAATGTAATTTGATTTTTTTTGAACAACTTTATACATCTTTACCAAAAAATTATGGTAAGTCATTTAAAAAAGCCGAAAAAACCCAAAGCAAAAATATTAATATAAATTGTCAATTTTTTTTGTTTATCTTTTACCTTAAAATATTAAACATTTTTAATAAAATTGTATTAAAAATAAAAGTTTGTATGCTTTTTTTAATACTTTAAAAAATAAAAAACTTTAATAATTTTGGAAATTATTAAGAAAAAAATTGATAGAGTAAATTTATATCCATCTCTTTTTAAAGGGAGAAATTCTTTGAAATTTAAATTAAATATAAAAATTTAAACGCGTGTAAATCAATATATTAAATTTATTTTTAGTCAATTAAATATTTAATTTTTTTTTTTAAAAAAATTTTTATCTAATAAAATCAAAAAAAGTTTTTTCCAAAAAAATTTTTTATAAATAAAATTTTGGGGGAAATTGATTGATTTTTTAAAATTTAACAAAAATATTAACTTTTAAAATTTCAATTCAAACTTATAAAAATAAAAAGTGATCCATTAAACTATAATTAAAATTTTTGAATACATTTTTCGACTTTAGTTTTAAATATCAAAAAATATGATTTTCCCTTTTAAAAATTTTAAAAATTTTTGGTATTTTTCTTTAAAACTTTTTTTTCAAAAAATTTTTTCTTTGGGAAATTTTGTCCATCCTGTAAATTTAAAATAAACATTAAAATTTAATGTTTAAAATTTATGCCTATTCACATAGTTTTTTGGGAAATTTATTTTCTCTCATTGGGCCTTTAAAGTTTCTTCCAAAAATTTAAAAGAATAATGAAGCTAATTCACATACATCGATAACGCCAATGCCTTTAAAAAAATAAAAATATATATTATACAAAACCCTCAAAAAATTTAAAACCAAAAAAATTTTTAAAAATTTTAAATTTTTTTTCTACCCAAAAATAATGCAAACTATTTTTATTTATGGTGTCATAACATTTTTAATTATATTATTAAAAAAAAATTGTTGTGGTAGGGAGAATCATGCAAATAAAAATTGTTTAAATAATTTAATAAACCTTTTTTTAAAAAAATAAAAAAATTAAGCGCGAATGTCCCTTTTAAAAAAACCCATCCTACAAAAAATTATAATATAAAAAAATTTCTAAGTAAAAATAAAACTTGGGAAAAATTTTTTATTTATTTATTAAACAAAAAAGGTTTTTTTTAAAAAAATTTTTTAATTTTTACATCTACAAAAATAATATTAAAAATTTTTCAAAAATTAAAAAAATTTAAAAATAAAAAAAAAAAAATTTTTAAATTTTTTAAAAAAATATAGAAATTAAAAAAATTAAAAAAGATTAAAAAAAATAAAAATTTTTTTTAAAAAATTAAAAAAAAAAAAAAACTTAGACTGCTAAACTTTAATTAAAAGGGCAAAGCAAAAAAATACATTAATTTAAAATATGTTTGTTTATTTCCGTGCTAAGTTTTTTTTTTTTTTAATTTTTTTAAAATTTTTTATTTTTTAATTTTTTATTTTTTTTATTAATATAAAAGAAATAAAGAAATTATGTTTTAAAATTATTTTTAAAATCATTTTCCAAATTTTTAAAATTTTTTATCTTCGTAAAATAAAAATTTTGGAAAATTTAAAAAAATCTTTTTTTTAAATTTACATTTGATTGAGTTTTAAATGGTAAGATTTGATTTTTTAGTTTTTCCAAAAACCGACAAAAAACACTGTATTTTTTAGCCCTAATTTATAAAAATTTAGTATCAAAAATTATAGAAAATTTTTTACCGAAAAGCAAGACTTTTATCTAAATTAAAAAAACCACAGATTCTATTCGAAAGGATAGACTTGAAGAGCTCCCCATTCGATCACTTCCAAAAAAAACAAAAAATATGTTAAAAAAAATTTATAACTTTTATTTATAAATTTTTTATAATTTTTTTTATTTAAAAAAAGTTAAAATTAAAATAATTCTCTCAAAATTTTTAAAATAATAAAATTTTTAAAAATTAGTAAAACATATATATATATTCTATTTTATTTTCTAAATTTTATATACAATAAAAATACAATATAAATTAAAAATACTTTAAAATTTATTTCTACATATAAATATTGGGTCAAATTAATGAATACTCTATTAATTAGAATAATAGATCTTTCCCTAGTTTTTTTAAAATAAAGTCCAAATTAAAAATTTTAATTTTAAAAAGAAGAGAAAAGAGTCATTATATAAAAAAACTTTCTTGTATAATTTTATTTTATTATTACGCCAGTTGATGTTTTAATGCGCTTTTTTTAAAATTTATCCCGGCCAACGCGTTTGCCTAAAAAAATTTATAAAATTAAAAAACAAATTTAATGAAAAGTAAAAAAAAAAAAAAATAATTTTATGTAATTTTAGAAAAGTCATTTCTCTATATAGCATATAGCTCGTTAAAGAAAAAATAAAATACTCTACCTCATCGCATGTTTAAAAAACAGATGCGACTTAAAAAGATAACTTAATGACAAAAAGATTATATAAACATGGAGCAAATCAGCACTGTATCTTCGTTTCATAAAAATGTCGGAAGATATACGTTATAATATCCAGAAACTTTAAAATGCGGAAAACCCGGCAACTGGGACCATAAAAAGGAAAATGTTTTGTTGCATCGGCCCAAACAGCTGTGAAATTTCGCTAAAATTTTTCGAAGTTTAAAACGATTAGCATTTTATAATACGCGGGTTTTCCCAAGGTCGGTGGCCCACCCTATATAAAAAAATTTAACAGACTACTTTAAAAATTATATATATTATATTAGATTTTTAAATTATTATATTATTATATTACAAAAATTAAAAAAATTTTTGATTAGCTTTTTTGGTTTTCAGTAAAACTTTTACCACCTTTTTTTTTTAAATTTTTTTTTAAAAATTTGTTTATATTTAATTGTCAAAAAAAAATTGATTGTATTGAAAATTTTTGGGAAAAAATTTATTTAAAAAAAAAAAAAAAGCATTTTTTTTTGCTTAACAGTCTTTTTTAATTTTTCCCTTTTTTATTTAAAAATAAAAAAAAACCCTATTTATTTTTTTAAAAAAAAAATTTATTTATTTAAAATTTAATTTGGACAATTAATTTCACAAAAAATTGAAAACAAATATGAATTTGGAATTATCATTTCATCAATTTTAATTTTTAAATTTTATTTTTTTTTTTTTTTTAAAAATTTAAATTTAACCTTAAATTTAAAATTTTGTAAATTAAAATTTATTAAACCGGCCAATTTGAAAACACGATCCTTTGAGGCAAACGAATCTGCGATACACCGCGTTTTAATGGAAAAATTTTCGCGATCCCCCTCGAGAACGTAATTCGCTTAAACGTTTTTGGCGCCACGACTTTACAAATTAAATTTGGGCCCGGGGGGGTATCACCACTAATTAGCATTTTTGGCCCGGGAGTCCAACCCGAGGGAGATCCCCTAACAAAAAACCCAAACCCATTGCCCTTAATCTTTCATTTGTCCTATGGGCAGGAATTAAAAATTTACTAAACGTCGAATTTCCCCGAGCGAAAATTTCACGGGTTTCGAACCCCCTTATGTCGCAAACACGACATTTAAAAATCGTCACGATACGTAGAGGAAACCGATTACCGTTTTAAATTCCCTTTGGGGGCCCGCACCCTATGGGTGGTTTGGGCTTTCGCCAAAAATTTTTTTCCCCGAACCCCCCAAAACCCGTAATACGCCGCAAAGCTGTAAAAAACCCCCACAAAATTAACGAAGGGAAAAAAAAACCCCAGGAAAAAATTTATGGGGGGATCGTTCGTCGATCGTTTTGGGATCCCCATCCAAAGTCGGGGACGTTTTCAGAAAACCAAACCGAAAAATTTTCCCAAACAGGGTTTCGCGAGAACTGCGTGTTTTTTTCTGTGCTGAAAAAAATAGAAAAAAAAAAGAGCAAATTTTTAAAAACCTGGGGATCCGAAGCAATAATAACGTTTATTTATTTTTATCTTAGGGGGATCTCTCTTTTAACAGATCTTTAAATCCAAGAAAATTTAAAAAGGGGGAGGACAAAATTTTTTTTTCCTTCCTTTTTAGAATATTAATATAAATGTTCTTTTTAGATTATTAAGGGAAATTATAACCCATAATTTCATTATATGTCGAAAATGTACTTTTTTGGAAACGATCAAGAAAACGTGGAAAAACGCCGAAATTTGACCCGATTCCTAAAAAGTTTATAATAATCTTCCCAGAAATTATTATTTTTATCTTTGTTATATCGCCAAAAAATCCCCAAATTAGTCGGTAAAAAATTTTTTTCTCTCTCTATTTTTCTATTTTATCACAATTTTATTATCTTTGTTTAAAAAACCATACTCTGTAAAAAAAATTCATTTTGATTTTTGTCACGGGCCCATATGCGCGATTTTTTTTTTTTTTATCTTTTTTTATCTAAAATGTTAAAAATTTTCACGTAAAAAAATTTTAAAATATATTTCAAACAATTTGTTTTTATATGTATTTTTTAAATTCCCTTAAATAAAAAAAAATTTTAAACTGTTTAAAAAACTTTTTTAAAAAAAGGGGATAAAAACCCTAGGTTTTATTATTTTTTAAAAGAATTGAGTATTTAAAAAAAAATTTTTAAAGGGGGTGAGAATTTTAAAATGTTCAATTGAGTAATTTATTTTAATTTTTTTTAAAAAAATTAAAAAATTTTTAAATTTTTAAAATTTTTCGGGTTTTTTTAAAAAATTTTCTGGGAAAAAATTTGGGGCAAATAAAAAAGTAGAGGGTTTCTAAACCAAAATTTTAAAACTTATAATTAAGCGATTTTTAATTTTAAAGTAAGAAGGAAATTATTTTTAAAAAAAATTTTTTAAAAATGGGTTATGGGAAAAAAAAAAAATTTTTTTTGGGGAATTTTTTATAATTAAAAAAATTTTTTTGCTTTCCCTTTTTTCAAAACGAACGAATTTTCTTTTTAATCTTATTAGTTTTACGTTTAAATTTTGATTCTTTTATTGTAAATAAATTGTAATAAAAAATAAAATTTAAAAAAAATGTTTTTTTAAATTTAATTTAAATTTTTTTTTTATTTTTTAATTATAAAATAAAACATTTTTTCTCCCTTATTTTTTAAAAAAATCTATTCAAACAATTTTTCCCAAATTTTTTCTTAACATTTTATAGAAAGAAAAACCTTTTTTTTTTGCCCCTTTCTGGACAAATTTAGGGTGTAAAAAAAAACAAAAAAATTTACAGGCATATAAGCAAACAAAAAATAATTTTTATTTAAATATTCTTTACACTTTAGGGCCCAAAATACAATGTTTTTTAATCGATAAAAAATTGTATTTTGGAGGGAAAAAAATTTCTTAAGTTTTAAAAAAAAAACACAATTTTTTTTTCTAAATAATTTTATAATTTTTTTTGATATAACCAATTTACCCGATTTTAAAAAAATATTTTGAATTTTCAAATATGTAACGCATTTTCTACACAATTCAAAATTTGTGTTATAAAGATGATTAAAAAAATTCAAAACCTTTTTGGGCCCGTTTATTTGAAATAACTTTCAATTAAATCGCGAAAAATTTCATATTAAAAAATTTTTTGGGAAAAAATCGCTATTTGGGACTTATATCGATATCTGATTCGCGATTAATTTTGGTTTTTATTCTATTTTTAAAAAGTATTTCCTTTCCCTAAAGCTAAAAATCAAACAGTTTTTACTTTTAATTAAAGGTAAAAAATCTAACTTTCGCCTTCTCCTTTTTGTTAATTAATGAGCAATCGTTTGATGACTATTTAAGTAAAAAAACAAGTTTTTTCCGTCCTCTTTTACGATCCAAATAAACATCGCGAACATTCTTTTTAAAACTATATACATCTTCTATCCCTCTCGAAACAAAGTTTTTTGGGTTATAAGCTTTCTATTATTAAACGTATTACATGTGCTTAAAGTTGGGAAACCCCCAAAACGGGTTTTAGTTCCCTTTTTTTATATTTTTTTCTATTTAAAGTTAAACTGGAAAAAAAAACTTGATAAAGTATAATTCGAACCAAATTTTCAAAAATCAATTTTTAATATTTTTGAGGACAATTTTTTAAATTTTTTTTCCTCGTTTTAAAAAGATTTAAAAAATAAACTCCTTTTCTCTATAAGTTTTTCTAAAATATATTAAAATATATATTAAATAATGTAGGTGGGATGTATTTTTTTTTAAAAAATTAAGGGATGGGGTAAACATGTTTTTGGAAAATAAATTTTTTTTATTATATATGACTTTTTGCTTCAAAAAAATCACCCTTAAAATATAAAAAAAAATTTTCCCTTTAAATATTTTTTTCCTTTTTTATTAATCCCCCCCAAAAAACCCAAAAAAAGAAAATTTTTAATAAATTTTTATAATAAATTATTAAACCTGGAGTTTTCAGAAAAAACCCATTTTTTTCCCATTTTTAAAAAACTCGAACAAAATTTGTTTACCTTTGTTTTGCAAAATTTAAAATTTTTAGAACTATTAAAAAAATTTTGTAAAACAGTTTTTCTACAATTGATAAAAAATATTGAAAAAAATTTCAAAATTTTTTAAATTTTGGATTTAACATCAGCATTTTAATGAAAATTTTAAATGACATAAACAAAATTACATGGGGTAAAAGATTAAGCATTATTACAGAAGAAAAAAATAAAAATTATCAATCTTTTAGTTTTTCCTTCAAAAAGATTTGGAAAAGCGAACCTTAAATAGTTTTTTAGGTTTAAAATAAAATTTCAAAATTATTTTAATATTTTTTCAAACAAAAAAAGTTTTTTAAATTTTAAAGATCTGAAAACAAAAATAAAAAATTTAATTAAAAAAAAAACACTCTTACAAATCGGAAGTTTTCAAACGATTCTTCTGGGGAAATTTGCTCTATAATTTAGATAAAATTCCCCTTAAAATTAAAACAAAAACAGAAATTTTTCAATTTTTTGATATCCTTTTTATAAATTTGTTGCAAAATTTTTTCCCTTTTTCTAATATCTTTAATTTTTTTTAAGGCCCCTGGATTCTCGCCGCGACCAAAATCAGATTGTGACGGTTTTGCCATTTTCAGCTTTTGTTTAAATTTAAAAAAAAGTAATTATATTATTAATTATTTTATTTTGAAAGGGCGGCATCTAAAATTTTATGTGTTTTTAGTTTTTTTACATCTGTATTTCTTTTTTTTAATTTTTCACGCTGAATTCCTGATGGACTCCAACCTTTCCCCAAATCCACTAAACCGGGGGTCTGGGTTTGGGTATTTTTTTTCAGCGTCACTCCCTTTTATCCCCGGGCAGGGTTTGGAAGTTTAGGGGTGGCCGCCCTCACTCGCAAAAATTTTTTACGTTGTTTGATTATTTCTTTTAGGGTTGATATAGGTATTTAACCCCTTCACGACGGCTCGGCGGGATTGATCTTCCGGGGCGTTGCTGAAATTACTCTGAGGGATTTGGCTCGTTTTGGGGCCAAAAGCCTTGACTCGTTCTTTATCCCCGAGGGATGTTACCTCCCTTGCAAACTCTCCTGAAGACCCGCCCAAAGAATGCCTTTGAAAAGCTCGTTTGAGGGACCTTCGCGAACTTGCGGGCCATTTTGCTTAGACTTCGGTTTTTTCCCTTTTCCACCTCCCCTGGGCGAGTTGCGTACTAGTTCCCCGATGTCATTGATGAAAAGGTTGGGTTTCTGCTTGAAATTCTGTGGGGCCGAAGAGGGCAGTTCCTTGACGTTTCTCGAGGGTCGTTTCGCCCTCGCCGTCTTGGGCTCTCGAAAAAAGGTCTTCTTCACTCGACTCCCTCACAAAGGGGTCGATCTTTGCTCTTCGACAATCACATTTTAACTCGTTTTCGACGTCCCCTTGAACCGGAAGCTGTTTTGGCGCGTTTACTTCCTCGTGAGTTTCGCCGGCCGGATTATTCTTATTCGTCAAGATGGTTTTTGTCTTTTGATTGGCATGTTTTCTTTTTTGAGGGGCCCGCTAAGTTCGCGGACCCTTCCTTTTTTCCGCGTCGGTAATATGACGATAAATTTGCTGTTTTTTTGTATTACTTCTTTATTGTAATCGGTGTCCTTTTTTGATTTAACTTTGATGCTGGGTCCTCCCCAAACTCCCCAACTTATCGCAGGGGCCCATAAAACGTACGTTTCATTTTTTTTCTCCTTCCATGGTTTATATGGGTTTTCTAATCTTGGGGATTCGGTAATTCAGTTCGTTCTGTTGGAAAAATAATTTTATTAAAAATTTTTGAAACACATTTTTTATAGTTTTTCTATTTAAAAATAAATTAAAAAAAATTAAAAAAGATTAAAAATTTGGGCCATAATTAGCATTAAAATCAAAATAATTTTTCGATTTTTTCAAGATTTTTTTTTTTTGTGTGTAAATTTTTTGATTTATAAAAAAAATTTTTTTTTACGAAAAATAAATTTTCATAGTTTTTTTTGTATTTTTATAAATTTTAAAAAAATGGAATAATTAATAAATTTTTTATTGATCCAATGAGAAATTCAAAAATTTAATTGTATGTTAAAAAAATTTAAACATTTGAAAAATTACAAATCTAATAATTAAAAATCATAAAACTTCCACTTGAAATAGTTTTTTATGATATTTGGTTTTTCTTTTTTATAAAAAATAATACTCACTTCTTTTCATTTAATATTGCGCTACTGCGTTCTTTGATATATTTTCCTCCGCTTGTTGAGCATTTTTCAACTGCGGTAAAATACTTTCAGCACCTAAAAGTTTAAATATTTTTTTAAATAATACGTTGACAAAGTTCAAATATTATATCATTAATTTCAGCATCAAAATCATATTGGCATTAATTTTCGAATGTATATTTAATATATATGAAAGTTTTTAACTATTAATTATTAAATTTAATTATTACACATATATAAGCTAAATTATATAGTAGAAACATTTTTTTAATAGATTAAATCACTAGCAAACAATTATTATTAATTATTTTAATATATAAATATTTATAAATTAATATTAATATTTATAATACAATAGAAGATAATAAAAATATAAAAATAATTAATAATTTCTGCAATATGCTGTATTTTTTTTTAGAATCTATTTGAAATTCTTAAATAATAAAATAAATATACAACTTCCTAACGCTTTAACTCATAATTACCTGCAATGATTGTAATTGCTTCTCCTTGCTGGGCTCCTTCTGTTGCTTCAATATATTATCTCTCCATTGCGAGAACTTCTCGGTGCCTTGTAACACGTCGACATTCAGGTCCGCGATGCTCGTAGATTTTTTCACAGCTGTAATCTTCGGTTCTTCAACTTCCTTGTCGATCTTCTGCTGCGTCTTTTCCGTTTGATACTTGGCGTTGCTGGATATCGATATATAACTCTTGGATCGCTGGATGTTAACCTTTTCATTAGCTTCATTATTATTGAGAGACTCCAATCTGTGGGGTAACTCACTCTTTGGTTCCGTTTTACATTCAACATTTGGACACTCCTCGGACTTCGCCTTCTTCTTCTTCGTCGCATCCTTCTTCCCATAATTCTCCGCGCTGTTCCTCGGCAGGGTGGCAAACACTTTGACAAACCTGTTGTCCGAGTTGGACTCTTCCAACTCTTCGTAAATGTCCAGGCTATTCTGTTTGGTATAAGTGGTGATCATAAAGTTGGACAAAGTGTTGTCCTTCGGTGCGGATAAACTGTCCACCCTTCGATCGAAATCCTTGTTGACAGTTTGCGCCAAAGCACCGGTCTCTATTTTGCTCTCCAGTTTCCGTGATAATTTCCTTCCGCAGATCCGGATTAGTTGGATTGGGAGTTTTGTGAGAAACAATGGACGATGTTTGGGTTTCCTGATCGAAGTTCGGCCCAGAACCGTTCAATAAATTCTTAGCATCGCCACTATCTGTAACATCCGGTTCCGCCGACTCCGCAATTGGGTTCACTATTTCGGGTTCCTTGAAGGCGCTCACCGATCCCAGAGTAATCGTGTCGTAATCGTCGTCCAGGGTAGGCGAAGACGAATCGCGAAAGGCACTTGGCGGAGTCGGAAGCTGATACTTCCAGTCGCTGATTGACTCCAAGTCCTCGTTCATCGCCGACACGTAATCTGAAGTGTTCTCTTGCGAATTAGCGGTAATGTTTGGCGTGCTGGCGCTCAAAGTGGCTTCTGAAAGATCGAGACACGACTTGTAGACCTCGTTTGACTCGTCCTCGTCCTCGAAGGGTTCTGGTTTAGTTGTGGAATGTTTGAAGTTGATGCTTGCTTGGATGGATGCGGTTGGGTGACTCGTCTTCAGGGGCAACGTTTCTGATTCTAGAGACGATGGGGCTGGTAGCACATTTGATAAGGTGTCCGATACCTTCTGCAGCAGGATATCGGTTGGTGTGGATAAGACGTCTTGGTTAGCTGTTGTAAATATAAAGACAGAATAAAAAGTTAGCCAAATATTGTACTGGTCTTCTCAAAAGTCGTAGTTACGTTCTCATGAAAATTATTTAAAATTTGAAAATTAATTGTGAAACAATACTAAAGAGTCAGAAAAAAGAAGTTGTTATATTTATAATAAAGAATAAAAAATAATAAAACATAAAAAATAAAAAATGGCAATAATTCACAAATAGAAAAGAAAAATTTCAAATTAAGATATCTTAATCGAAATAGAGTAGCATGATCTTTTATGAAGATGATGATTATAACAATCTTATGCAATATTTATAAAGCAAAAATACTAAGTATGATTAATTGAACCAAGATGAATATGTAATTTACATAAATCGTAGAATTAAAAAATATCAATATGCAGACAATTTCAATAATTCACTTCTTAAAATATCTCCAAACATTGTGTTAGTTGATATAAATTTATTAATTAAAGAAAATTGTATAGTACATAATGTATGCATATCAGAAGATAAGAGCTCGTAAAAATACTTCGGTTTCATTCTATTATCCAGCTTACACAATAATCTGTCAATTATTTGAACATTATATGATGCTTCTAGACAATCAATGCCATTTTTTTTCCTAAACTATAGAACCGGAAGTCTTTAGTGCGCTTATCCGTCGTAAATATTCCTATAAAGATCATCGTATGCACTCTTTTTTTATTTAATCTTGTGTATTTATTTTTATGCAATTTTTTTTATGTTTCCATGCTTTACAAGATCATATATATATTTTTTTATTAACTGCTAATATAATAATAGTTCAAATATCGTACTAATATCATAATTAATAAATCACATTAAAAAGAAAAAAATTTCCTGGCTCTCAATTGTCCGTTTCCTCTAATTTTTAGAACATTTAAAATAATAGTCTTATTTTAAAAATCTCTCAGAAATAAATTTACAAGATTAATAAATAATAGGATTTAAAATAAATGAAAGAAAATTTATATGCAATTTATATGTGTGTAACTTCTTCTGCCTCATGTATCTTACATAGATTATTATCCTATACATACATTATTATCCTATAAGATGATTACAAGATAAATATTTATAATTTGCATGCGTGCATAAAAGAAGCGCAGTTCTGGAAGAAAGTGGTGAAAGAGGGCCAAAAACACATTGAATGGAATAAAACAAAGATTGAAGAAAGTAACATCGATGCGACAAATTATTACAATAGGAAAAACAAGTATAAAGGTAACAGCAAACGGGAGAATCCCGTTAAGTTTATACATCCGGATACCACACGTTCACACATATTGATAGGATAGGATAACCAGATAACACGAATAATCAGGAGGATTCTAATATTTAATTAGTCAATATAAGCTATTTATTTCAATTTAAAAAATTAAGAAAAATTTTCGGATAATTAATTTATATTAAATATATTTAATATAATTTATATATATTAAATAATTTAATTATGTATATATAATTATTATATAATATATTAAATAATATAACATATACACACACACATATATGTATATATAAATTAATAATATATTAAATAATATAATATTAAATATATATAATATAATATATTAAATAATTTTAATATAGCCACAGAGACAAGCAAGTTATTTTATTTTTACTAAAGCCGAAAAATCTTTAATTCCTCCTTCAATTCAAATTTTGAATTTGTCAACATTTATTTAGTATTTCTTATTCTATAATTTTTCAACACCTTATATATACACATACATTATATATACATACAATTTTAAAATGATACACGGAACACGAAACTGAGAAAAAGTGAAAATATGTGAAGGATAACAAGATGAGATGCTTAAAATAGAATGTTAGTAATATAACGACATGCACCTGTGATTAATCCATCGTACGATTCTCTCTTATTTACATCCCCATCTCTTGCACGATCATCGCGATATTCTGCGTTAATTTCCTCCTGCTCTTTTTGGGAAGATACCGAGTTTCGAGAGGAGAACTTTAGGTTCAAAGCGTGCGCGATGTCCTCTTGAGGCGAGGTAAGATGTCGCTTCTGCCTCTTCAAGGTATCCACCTCGAAGTCCTCCGACTTGGACTGGCTCCGAATCACCTTTGTCCTTTTAGTAGTCTTCACACCGTTGTTTGATTCCTCGCTTTGATCAATTTGTTTCTGGCATAATTCATGCACATTTTCCACAATGTTATATTTTAAAGCATCATCTTTCCTAATGACATCAAAATGATCGCACTTTGGTATAGTGGAGATGATCGTACATGTATCTTCTTCTTTTTCAAAATTACTCTTCACTTCTGCGTCGCACGTTGCGTCTTTGGGATGAAGATATTTTGCTGTCTCGATACCTTCTTCGATTTTAATTGAGGAAGAAAGTCTTTTCCTCGGCACTCTAAGTGGTCCTTCGCAAGATTGATCATCCAATAGCTTCAGTTGTTCGTTGTTCGTACTTTTGTTCATCAGAGAATCATCGTTCGATACATTCAATTTACCACGTTGATTCTCACTTTCATCACGTGAAGCTATATTTTCAGACTTTATATTGTCATCTTGGTGTAAAGTATTATTCTCCTTTTCCGTAGAAATAAGTAAAGATGATTTCTTCTCTAAAACATTTCTTTCCAACTCTATGGAATCAGAAGATAGCCCATTTTCTTCATTATTCAAATTTAATGATTCATGAATCTCTGAATTATCGACATCTAATCTTTCCTCTTTGCTAAATCCATCTCCGTTCAAAGGTTTAGCTTTGGATTCTGGATCAATGAGGATCGATTCCGTACAGTTAGGATTCTGTAATTCCAAGTTGCTGCTCATTTGGTGACTTGGATTTTGATTTAATTTTAAAGACATGTCATCTTCATCGATTTTTGATGTCTCTTCTTCTTGGATCGCTTTCTGGTCTTCGGTTGAAGGTGCAGAATCAATTTTCGACTTCGAATGCGTCCTTTCTAGCTTAACGTGCGCAATATCATCTTCATTCAGACTGTTTGTACGATCGCGTTTCGTGTTCAAGATTCTTGGCGGTACCAAGGGCGGGACCACTTTACGCTTAGGTGCCTTTGGAGATTCTGAAGCGCTAATCTTACACGTGTTAACCTTTCGAGGCGTGGGAAGGGGTACAGGTTCTCCAACTAGTTTGGATAAAAAAAAGAAAAAAAATCACCGTCACCGAAAAATATACAAGCCGGCAAAATATGATACAAACAAGCAAACTGATTAAGGTACAAGAAAAATACATTATCTAGACGAAAATCCCAATGGAGGTGTGCAAAAACTTAAAAGTCTCAGTGCAAAATCGTGTCTGTACAGCGTCGTCCATATATTTTTATGCGGAGACAAAAATATCTGGAATCACTTTACTTTTCTCAAATAAGAAATGTATCATTTATATTTAAAGAGAATAAAAAGTTTTTTCTTAATTTAGTTACTTAATTAACTATTTTAAATTGGAAATTCATTAATTTATAATTTAATCTGTAATTCCAAATTTATATTTAAAGAGAATAAAAAGTTTTTTCTTAATTTAGTTACTTAATTAACTATTTTAAAC
>NW_028189535.1:0-10000 GCF_048542155.1 Nylanderia fulva
GGAGCAACGACGAGGATACCGATGATGATGATGTTCCTGAAAAGAAAAGAGTTACTTGTGAGCCATTTGGTCAGTGACGCCGACTCGTAGCAATGCAGTGTGTAAGCCTGAGGGTGGAGGACCTGAAAATAATAAGCTCCCTTCCTTCGCCGCGGCGTGTTGCTTCAGAATCTTGGGGAGTTTTTGGGGTTCCCGGCACTACTCGGGAAACCTTTTACGCTTGTGGACACTCGCTGGCCATGATGTGGCTGGAGGTCCCGCCCATTCTTTTCAACCCCTTGCTTTGTTGTCCCCAGGGCCGCACCCATTTGCATTTTACGTTTTCTGTCAGTCTCAACACGCGTCGCGGCAGCCCCCGACAGCGACGCCGAAGCGCACCCTAGGGGCCGAGTCCCCACGCGGCGTGTTGCTTTGCAATCCTACATTGGGTTCAACTGGGTCCTTAAGGCGTGTTGCCTTTAGCCCTTTTTTGAAACCCACCGCGTGGCCAGCCTCGTGAGTTGCACCGAAGTGCATCCCCGGGGGGCCAAGTCGCCACGCGGCGTGTTGCTTTTCAATCTTGCGATGGGTTCCAACTGGGTCCTTAAGGCGTGTTGCCTTTAGCCCTTTTTGAAACCCACCGCGTGGCCAGCCCCGTGAGTTGCACCGGAGTGCACCCCAAGGGCCGAGTCGCCACGTACTGCTTTTACGGATGCTTTGCTGACTTCCAACGCACACTGCCTGACTTCCTTCCGTCCTCAAGGTCTGGGCCCATAGCCCGTGGGACCGGGTCCATTTTGCACTCAGTCTGGGTGACTGCCCCTTCGGACAACTCCCGGCGAACCTCCCTGCGTGCCGCATGCCGCAGAGAGAAACACCGGGTGTTCTTAGATTGTTCCACTGCATGTCCGATCCATCGAGCCGGTTTCCAGCCACAAACGTATGCGGCGTCCCGTTAGGGACACGCTTGCGACCTTCGCCCCGACACTCGACAGACCCGGCATGCGCGCCTGGGAACAATCCGTATTTTCGAGGCTCCCAGAGTTTGTAAGGGGAAGCGGCGAGCTCCGGGCCGAACACTCTGGGGCCAAGTCTTAGGACACCAGTTTTTGGGCTATCGGTTTGTTTACTAATTTTGCGTTTTCATTTCCTAGACTGTTTGTCTAGAGTTTGTACTGGTCAATCTAGTCATTCGCAGTTTCACTTTTATTTTAAACTCTCCTCCGACTCCTCGACATTCACGCCTCGGCCCCGTCTCTGCGTGCGAAACAAGCAAGAGGGAGCCACGCTACTACACACTAGGTGTGCGCGCCACATATGAGCCATTCGGTCTTGCGACTCCGACTCGTGGCAATGCTGTGCTAATAAGTAGATAGGGACAGTGGGAATCTCGTTAATCCATTCATGCGCGTCACTAATTAGATGACGAGGCATTTGGCTATGTTTCGTCTACGGTGCGCGACGACTGCTACAAAATCACAGTCGCCAAGTCGCCACCGACAACGATATTGCAGAGCTGTTTACTGTTGGTGTTCGCAGTCAACACCCTGGAGCGTGAAGGTCGGAGCTAGCCACAGGCAGCTCGTACTACTTCACCTCGACCATTCACGCAATCATTCAAACTCGCGCGATTGATGCGGAGGCCCCCAACTCTACGCGCCATCCATCATGCACCACCAGATGAGGCCACGTTCCGCCTTCCTTCGTTATAACGCGATGTCATTGCGTTAAAACGTTTCCAGTTCAGCCATGAGCCCCACAAAACTCGAGTCGTCAACGTTCGGAGCTGGGCGGACGTTAAACCCAGCTCTCGCAACTCAGACTCGCTTCGCGAGCTCCAGACACCTCGCCACGAAATTGTAATGGCGGTAAAACGAACATTATTTCGAGGTACTCCTGTGCGCTCCGCCACAGCGGCTGCCAGATCATTACATGATCGGTACTTCTCCACCTTACGCTCGTGGGACATCTCCAACGCGGTTTCGCTAGACACTACTTGCGCGTCTACGACCACTGCCTCACCACCCTTAGCGATGGTCAGGTCGGGCCGCCTCCGGCCGGCAGACGTCGAATACGCTTGTTCCGCATCGACGCGCCATCCCTTCTGCTGTAAATAGCCACCAACTTGACGGCATAGGTCGTCATGCCGCAGGATTCTCCCTCCGTGCGTTCTGAAGCAGCGTTGCACGCAGTGAGCCGGCGTCTCGGTTTCGGGACAACCGGCACGACAGCGATTATCGCGCCCATCACGACCTCGGGAGCATCTCGCTCTAGACGGTATGCAGTTAGCCCGTATGTGGTGATAGTGCACGTAGTCGGCACCTGGGATGGCATCGGCGCCAGCCGATACCCAGTAGGAGCTCAGGTTGGAGGCCGCAACCTCTCTGAGTCCACTCCCATCGCACGACTCGCGCAACCAGGCCGCACACTGCTGTCTGAGCTCAGCGGTTGTAGTCACTCTATGGCCCCGCACTCGCATCTGGTTTTCACACCAGACAAGCTGCCTAGCCACATACGTGGTTTCGGCAGCCGCGCATGCTGCGGGCAGAGTACTCCGACACAACCGCTGCAGTCGGTTATGCTTCAGAATTGGGATCAAAGTTCTCAATAGAGGCATTCCAAGCCCGCCACTCTGTATCGGCGCATGCAGGTATCCAGCAGGAACATCATGGGGAAAACGCAGCCATCGTCGCACCGCAGTGCGTACGATGATATCCTTACCCTTGAGGGTTTTGGCCGAGACCGTACCCACTGTCCATCGGTGATAATACCGTGGAAGGAGACAGTCACGCAACAACCTCAGCCGCTGTTGCGGCTTAAGAGGTGCCCTCGTGAGTTGCTCGATGGCCTGAGCTAAGGGTGGATCGCTTGCGAGTTCCCTAGCACCTGTGTACTCGCAGGCCAGATACGTCCAGACATCGACCAGGGATCTTTGCGGTATCATCGCTCCCCCCACGGTGAAATAAGGTGTGGTGTCCACCTTCACCTTCTTGTCTCTGCCGGACGCCACCATGGACAGCACTCCGGTCTTTCTCGCGTTGATCTCGAGCCCATTTCGCATAAAGGCGTCATGAAGCCGTGTCAAGTTCTCCTGCAGCCCATCTCTGGTAGAGGCCAGGAGCACAATGTCGTCTGCGTAGCCCAGTGCATTGATAAGCCGGCCACCCAACCGATAGCCAACGTCCTCCGAGAGAATTCCTAGTGCTCTATCTACGACCAGATTGAACAGCAGGGGCGACAACGGATCACCCTGTCTCACGCCACGGCCGATCTTGATGGCCGACACTTCCTTAGCGCTGACCCCCTGCAACTCGGTCAGCGCATTCGAATAGACAGCCCTTACGTACTCTCTAAACTCCCGAGGGAGCCCCAGCTCATCGAGAGTCGTATGAATAGCAGCATGCGCAACCGTATCGAAAGCTTTCGACAGATCGACGCACGCCACATGCAGAGAACGACAGCGCCTCCGGGCGTCCCAAAGCACGGATGAAAGGACTGTGACGTTCTCACATACCCCGTCCACCGGCCGGAACCCCCTTTGGCGCCTGTCGAAGATGTCGAGGGCTGCCAATCTCTTTGCCAATATCTTGTGGAAGTGTCTTATTATAACGGATCCTATGCTGAGAGGTCGGTACTCCGTCGGACCTGGCCGATCGGACATACCCCCCTTCTCAAGGAATACCGTTCTGGTTGTGGCGATTGATGAGGGAATCGTCTCTGCCAGGAGCAGCAGATTGAACAGAAGCGCACGAAGAATCGCAGGAACAGCGTTCCACATCCTCGGCGTAATCTGGTCCAATCCGGGCGCAGTGCCAGTCCTTACGGAAATCCTGTTCACCTCTGCAGGTGTTACAGGATCCCAGAGCAAGGTCTTATCCGCCACAGGAACTGGATCCGTGGCAGCGCCATCGCCGAGACCTTCGAGGTGAATTCCTCTCGGGCCCGACGTACGGCCCCGGCCAGCACTCGCAGCCTGTGCCGCCTCCCCAAACGACTCACGCAAGTCCGTCATGTCTCCATCCGCACCGCTGGAGGCCTCCATAATGGGGCGCCAGCAGTTAAGGAATTCGACAGCAGACGGCCTCTCGCGCACCGAGTCGCCCTCGAGGATACGCGACAAACAGGACTTCTTGTTCTTTCTGTAGAGGGATTGCACAATTGCATACTCCCTCTTTCTCTTCTGCTCCTTGCTCTCTTGTTTAACTGGAGGACAGTGCTTCTTTGCCGAAACGCGTTGCGGAGGGCGCACTTGTAGCGGCCGAGGGAAGATCATGCCCAGCCATCTTTCGATAGCCAAGACGTCGACCCTCCCCGCCGTCAGAGCATCTCTTGCCGTGCCAGCAAGAGTATCAGCCTCGTAGCTACGGAACGCCGCACTCTGCTCTACGAGTGATTGTATCTTGTCCCGCAGCCTCTGAGAACTTTGTTCAGGGGGAGGCTGATGTGCGCTTTGATCGTCAGTACTAGCCTCAATGGCCGCAGGAATGGTGTCGGCTCGTGTCATCACCACACCATCCCTATCGCCCTCATCGATCACAATCGCGCGACGCGATTGGATCTCTTGGCAGAAGTCTCTAACCATCACTCGGTAAGGCTCCTGTCGCCGTTTACCCTTGATGGCTTCGAGACTCCTATTGGGGAACCTTGTCTCCAGATACTGGTTAATGAAAGGTTCCCCGGCTAAGGTGCCTTCAGCCTCAGCGCGTGCCATGAGTCTAGTTTCCTCCACTGACCATCTGGCCTTTACGCGGTCGACATTGATAGCACTGTTGGCTTGTAGTGGGTGTGCACGTACTTTGTGGACACCAAGACCACGCATGTTCCGGAATCTCGCCGAGCAATGCTCACAGCTGACCATCTCCTCCTCTAGGCTGTCCACTTCAGCCTGGCTGGTCCTTATAGTGATTCGCGACGGACCAGCTGCGACCCCGTCAGGGTCCTCCGCACCTCTCGCGCGCTCACTCAAGCGAGCACTCGCACGCAGACCCCGGGCCATCCGAGAACCCGGGACATCAGAATCATTCTTAGCTTTATTCATAATTTACTGCGTGTAGGGGGGCAAACGGATTGACAACCGAGAGCCCCCCAAGAAACCCCGGTCTTTCTTGGCCCCACAACTCACCATGACCGTAGGCGCATGGGCCGAAGCCCTTAGGGGCGCACTTCGCTGTACACTCGCTTAGTCGACACCTACCGAGTCTAAACTTCCAAAGTAGGCCGTTTCCGGGAGCACCACGAGGAGGTGGAGGTACAACTTGGACGTGAGAGGCTGAAGGTCCTTACTAGAGGACTTCGTTGGCGCATCACGAACCAACCACGACTCTCTCTAAGTACCATCGCGGCGTGTTGCTTTGAGGACCGAGAGAGTCATAGTTACTCCCGCCGTTTACCCGCGCTTGCTTAAATTTCTTCACGTTGACATTCAGAGCACTGGGCAGAAATCACATTGCGTCAACACCCGCGAGGGCCATCGCAATGCTTTGTTTTAATTAGACAGTCGGATTCTCCTAGTCCGTGCCAGTTCTGAGCTGAGCGTTGAATGGCGGCCGAAGAGGACGACCACGACGGCTCGCGCCGCCACGGAAGCCTCGCAGCAAGGAAGATCCGCGGGAGGCCAAGGCACGGGACCGAGCTCGGATCCCGGGACCGGCGCGAGAACGCCGACCGTTCACCTCGCCCAGGCCCGGCACGTCAGCCAGACCCGCTTCCCGACCAAGCCCGACACGCCCCGCTCCTCAGAGCCAATCCTTATTCCGAAGTTACGGATCCAATTTGCCGACTTCCCTTACCTACATTATTCTATCGACTAGAGGCTCTTTACCTTGGAAACCTGCTGCGGATATGGGTACGAACCGGCGCGACACCTCCACGTGGCCCTCTCCTGGATTTGCAAGGTCCGAGGGGAAGATCCGGACACCGCCGCAACTGCGGTGCTCTTCGCGTTCCAAACCCTATCTCCCTGCTAGAGGTTTCCAGGGAACTCGAACGCTTATACAGAAAAGAAAACTCATCCCGGATCTCCCGACGGCGTCTCCAGGTCATTTTGGGTTACCCCGACGAACACTCTTACGAGGGCCCGAATTGTATGCGGTTCCGCTGCCGGGTTCCGGAATAGGAACCGGATTCCCTTTCGCCCGACGGGCGTGTGTGTTTCGTATAATATTTATTATTATTTCTCGACACTCGAGTATATTGTACGCCGTCATTAACATAGGATTTCTCCTAGGGCTTAGGATCGACTGACTCGTGTGCAACGGCTGTTCACACGAAACCCTTCTCCACGTCAGTCCTCCAGGGCCTCGCTGGAGTATTTGCTACTACCACCAAGATCTGCACCGACGGCGGCTCCAGGCAGGCTCGCGCCCAGACCCTTCTGCGCTCACCGTCGCGACCCTCCTACTCGTCAGGGCTTCGTGACGACGCGAGAGAAGACTAACGCCCGCTCCCGGTTGCCGCCCCACTTGCCGCTGACGGCAGAGTATAGGCTCGACGCTTCAGCGCCATCCATTTTCAGGGCTAGTTGCTTCGGCAGGTGAGTTGTTACACACTCCTTAGCGGATTCCGATTTCCATGGCCACCGTCCTGCTGTCTTAAGCAACCAACGCCTTTCATGGTGTCCCATGAGCGTCGAGTTGGGCGCCTTAACTCTGCGTTTGGTTCATCCCACAGCGCCAGTTCTGCTTACCAAAAATGGCACACTTGGCACTCTGATCCGAAGATGCTCGTAGCTTCATAATTCAAGAAAGCCAGAGATCTCACCCATTTAAAGTTTGAGAATAGGTTGAGGTCGTTTCGGCCCCAAGGCCTCTAATCATTCGCTTTACCAGATGAGACTCGCGCGCGTTCCGTGCGGAACGGCCGAGTGCCAGCTATCCTGAGGGAAACTTCGGAGGGAACCAGCTACTAGATGGTTCGATTAGTCTTTCGCCCCTATACCCAGTTCCGACGATCGATTTGCACGTCAGAATCGCTACGGACCTCCATCAGGGTTTCCCCTGACTTCGTCCTGACCAGGCATAGTTCACCATCTTTCGGGTCCCAACGTGTACGCTCTGGGTGCGCCTCTTCTCGCGATGAGAACGAGACGCCCCGGGAGTGCGAGGCCGCATCGCGACGCGGCCCATCCTCCCTAGGTCGACGGCCAGGGCCGACCTTCACTTTCATTACGCCTTTAGGTCTCGCGACAAGTCCCAATGGCTCGCGTACATGTTAGACTCCTTGGTCCGTGTTTCAAGACGGGTCCTAAGAGTACCCAAAGCAGTTGCGTCGCCGACCGGTATCGGTCTCCCGCGAGACCGCGGGAGACGTTCGCAGGCCTGTCGAAGGTGTACCGTACTGTAACCAACAGCGGGCCAGGACCGGGGACGGCGCGAAGTCCGTAACCTCCGAGTACCGTGGCGCGCGCTTGCGACGGTCTCCACGCACCGTGAATAGTGCGGCCTGATACCTTGCGCGTACCGCCGAGCAGCCGGCCGGGCGACCGAGGGTTTGTCGCGTGCCGTTTTACCGGCGACGCGACAGACACCGCACCCGGGCCGTAGACCGACACCCAGCGGGTCGCGACGTTCTACTTGGGGAGAAGTGCACGACGACGAGCGCCGGACATCGGCGCACGGTAGCGTGCCCGCGCGCGAGCCGCAAGGACTCCGCGGGACATCGCCGACCGACGCGAAGCCAGCGCCGCTGACGATGAATCTCCCCGTTCGATCTTTTGGGTTTCTTAGGTTTACCCCTGAACGGTTTCACGTACTCTTGAACTCTCTCTTCAAAGTTCTTTTCAACTTTCCCTCACGGTACTTGTTCGCTATCGGTCTCGTGGTCGTATTTAGCCTTAGATGGAGTTTACCACCCACTTAGAGCTGCACTCTCAAGCAACCCGACTCTAAGGAGAGATCCTCCCGAGGCGCGCACCGGTCGCTACGGGCCTGGCACCCTCTACGGGTAAGTGGCCCCATTCAAGATGGACTTGGACGCGACGCGGCACCTCGGGATAAGCGGATCCTCCCAAACACCACATTTCCCGGCGGCGGAACCGCGGGATTCGGTGCTGGGCTCTTTCCTGTTTGCTCGCCGCTACTAAGGAAATCCTGGTTAGTTTCTTTTCCTCCGCTTAATAATATGCTTAAATTCAGCGGGTAATCTCGCCTGCTCTGAGGTCGTCGCATAGTGAGTTTTCGTAGCCGTTTGCCCCCTCCGCGTCACTCATCGTCGTCTCTCCTCTATAATATATATTATAAGAGGGAGAGAGAGAGAGCGTCGAACGAGAGAGCAGCAGCGGCAGCACACGAAATACGCGAGAAGGCAAATCGCCGGGGCGCTAACCGCACACACACTCGTTGGTGGTAATGGAGACGATATATCGCGGGGTTCGAGATTCTCGGCTCTCCCTTCTCTTTTATATACGAAATTCGGGCGGAATCGATTCGACGAGTACACGACGCGGCGCGCCGGTCCCCTTTTTTCGCTTTACGAAAATTTCGTGGACTCGGACACGCGGTCGGCTCGCGATTCAAAACCCTTCTCCGTAAAGAGGTAAAGGATTACGAATGCTCTCTCCGCCGGACGACGACGCGCCGTATATTTCTCCGTAATACCGTTATGTGTGCGGGCAAGGGCGCCTCGGCATAAGACGCTCGAGCGCTATCGCACCGAGAGACGCGGCACAGAGTGCGAGAGCAGTCCGGTCAGTCTGTGTGATGTACGGAGAGGAGAGACGGTGAGACAAGCGCTACCTACTTTCGGGAGACAACGACGCACGCGCCGCTCTAGGGAAAGCGGTGCCATTCACCGTCCTGACCCTTTTTTTGGCCGTTTGTTGCTCCCTTCGCGCGCGCTCTTACTCTCATCCCATTTCTCCTCGGCTCTCGCGTACACACACGACTTGGATACACAAACACGCTCCCCCTCTTAATTCGCGCAGCATTCTCTGGGCGCGCGTTCGCCAACGTTTTACACGCTTGTGCGCTTCTCCTCCTCATTATTATTATTATTATTTCGGTGTGTCATTTCAGACGACGCCAGGATTTGCACCGCGGCCGGTCGGCGCGGCACAGACACCTCGGGCGAACGTCCAACGATCGCTCGTACGCCCATTGTAAGCGTTGCACAGGGCACAGGCGACGCGCGCGCCATTCTCTGGTCGCCCGCGTCGTGGCCGTACGCGCTTTTCGGGCGCAAGCAGTTTAGGGGTACTAAAACGACCCTCAGCCAGGCGTGGTCCGGGAATTGTATCCGTGGACCGCAATGTGCGTTCGAAATGTCGATGTTCATGTGTCCTGCAGTTCACAAGTTAACGCGCAATTAGCTGCGTTCTTTATCGACCCACGAGCCAAGTGATCCACCGTTCAGGGTAATCGTTCGAAATTTTTGCGTTCGCGAAGAAACGCGCTTCTCGTTCAACCATCGTGGTCTCTTCTCTCGGACGAGAGAGAGAGAATAATCGTGGTGGCTCTTCGATCAGCCTGTCCGCGCGCGTCCGAGGACGCGCGCGGACCGCCGCCTCCCGCCAGGGAAGGCTACGGCACAAAGATAGAGTTCTGTGTTTCTCGTTCGGAGCGTCTCTCCCGCAACGGGAGAGCCGGGGCGGAAGCTCTTTGAAGAAACCGTCGGACCGACACAGTTGACAGATTGGTCGAAATATCATCGATCCCTTCTCTGTGTTATATATATATATTATAATAATATATGGGGGTCCTCTCGCTCGGCACTCGCGGTCGCACACCGTGTGTTCTCGGCACGTTGACCGCTGCCCCGCGACAACGGGGAGGGCGCGCGTCGACGAACGTCGTGGGTGCTGCACACACGCGTGCGCGGGCATAGGTTACCACCGGTTCGCGCTCAACGCCGAATCGACGCTCTGCGTGTGTGTATGGCCGGAGAATGGCACACACACGAGCGTGATCGCGAAGCGTCTCGCTCCGAATCGTCGTCGAACACCGCCGGGCGCGCTGCTCTGCTTGCCGACTACTTTCGGTCAGAGAGGCGCGACGGCGTCCGTCGTTATATCAAAACACAACAACAA
>NW_028189535.1:12500-20045 GCF_048542155.1 Nylanderia fulva
TAGGAATGCGAAGAAAGATGCAACCTGCGGAAATGTGATATTAGAAGTTACGAGTGCAATAAGAAATGTGCTCTGTAGTGACGGACGAGTGTTTGTGCATTGGAAGGCCTTTAGGGTGAAAGAGTTTTTCAGTGTGCTGAGGTGCCACAAGTGCTTCGCATTTGGGCACATGATGCGGCAATGCACCGAAAAGGAAAGACTGTGCCAAAAATGCGGATGTGTAGGACACATGATTAGAAATTGTAAAAAGGAAAGTGTGTGTAGAAACTGTAAGCTGAAAGGGAGCAAATGTGATCACTCGGTTCTGTCCGAAGTGTGTCCGGAATACGTGAGAGCGTTAGAAAGAGAGAAAGCGAGAATAAATGACGAATGAATGGTGCGTGAATGTGGTGCAGTATAACTGCCAGAGAGCGTATGCGGTTATGTGTGATCTGGGTAAGATGATGCGCGAACGTCGAGTGAGTGTAGCACTGCTGCAAGAACCGTATGAAAGGCATGGACGTGTGGTGGGCTTGCCCATAGGTATGGATGTGATTGTGTGCGAAAGTGGGACGGTGAAAGCAGCAGTGGTGGTAAATGACTCTAGGTTAGACGTGATGTGCGTGAGAGAGTGTACGAATAAGCTTGGAGTGAGTGTGTGGTTAAAGGGGGACTTTGGCGAAATGTATGTGGTGTCCATGTATTGCCAGTATGGTAAGTGTATCGAGCCGTACTTGGCGTACATGGACAGAGTATGTGAGACGGCCGGGAGAAAGCGTCTGCTGATAGGTATGGATGCGAATGCCGTCTCTCCCTTGTGGTATAGCAAGGGTGGAGGCAGCAGAGAGAGTGAAGCGCGTGGTAGAGTGATTGAGGAATGGATGATTGCGAGCGGGATGAATGTTGTTGAATGAGCCAAGCGAGTTTTACTCGTTCAGCAGGCCGAATGGGGAGAGTGACATCGATGTCACTTTCGTGAACGGCGTGAATGGAGGGTGCCGGTATGAGTGGAAAGTAAAGCCGACTGGGGAGTGAGTGACCATAACGTATTGTTAATACGGATGGTACACAGAGAGAATGTAGGTACGAATGAGGGCATGCGTAGATGGGTGTGCAAGGACGTAGACTGGGAAGGATATATGTGTGATATGCGAGAGAGTGCGTTAGAGGATGCAGCGAGCGCCATAGACAAAGCGGATGCGCAGAGCTGTGTAGAGCGAATGATGAAACGGATCCATAGTGCGAATGATCGATGGATGAAGAGGTGTAAACCTGTGTATGCTAGGAAGCTTGTGTGGTGGACGGATGAGCTTGAGAAACTGAAGAAGGCTGTAGGAAGGAGCAGACGTGCCTACCAGCGTGCGAGAAAGAGGAATGGAAGCAGAGTGGAAGAAAGAATGAATGAATATAAGTATGTTTTGCGGGAGTATAAGGAGGAAATGCGAAGAGTGAAAGAGGAAAATTGGAAGCGATTTGTGTGCGTGACTGGGAAGAGGGATCCATGGAGCGATGTATATAAGGTGTGCATGGGAAAGCGTGATAGGGTAAGATTAAGTGGCATAAAAGTGGGTGATAGAGTGACGAGTACATGGAAAGAAAGCGCGGATGAGCTAATGAAGAGATTCTTCCCGGCAGCAAGGACGAACGTGGCGATAGACGCCAGGGGAGACGTGAGGGAGGAAGAAAAGCAGTTTGAATGGAGCGAAGTGGATGTGGCAGTGAGATCGATGAAAGTGGGTAAGGCACCTGGTATGGATGGTGTGAGTGCTGAGATGTTGCGAGCGATTTGGCGTGCTGTCCCGGTATGGATGAAAAGAATGTATGATGTATGTCTGAATACAGCGTGTTTCCCCCCGGCGTGGAAGACTGCGCGGGTGGTAGTGTTATTGAAGTCTCCCGATAAACCTAGGTCGGACCCTGGGTCTTATAGGCCCATTTGACTGCTGTCCGTGCTGGGGAAAGTGTTGGAGCGAATGATGGTTGGAAGACTCGAGCGAACGATGGGTGGAAGAATGTGTGACGCCCAGTACGGATTCGTAAGGAATCGGTCGACCGAAGATGCATGGAATCGAGTGCATGACTGGGTGAATGGGTCGGAGAGAAAGTATGTGTTAGGAGTGTTCGTGGACTTCAAAGGAGCGTTTGATAACCTAGAGTAGGAATGTGTGATCGAGAAATTGCGTGAGGTTGAATGTGAAGAAATTGAATTATGGAAGAACTATTTTAGCGGCAGGCGTGTATGCATGATTGGTGCGTGTGACACAGTGTGGAAAGACGTAAAGCGTGGCTGCCCGCAGGGCTCCATCTGTGATCCATTTATATGGAACCTAATGATGGATGAACTGTTGTGGCGGCTGCGTGAGAGTGAATGTAAAGTGGTTGCGTACGCGGATGACTTGTTGTTGGTCGTGAAAGGACAGAGCCGAGCGGAGTTGGAGAGAAAGGGTACTAAGTGGATGAGAATGGTGTACGAATGGGGAGTGAAAGTAGGTGTGAGTGTGTCTAAGAACAAGACTGTGATGATGTTGATGAAAGGTAGTATGGCTGGGACGAGGCCTCCCAATGTACGAGTGAATGATAGATGCGTGAGGTATGCGAGGAGCGTGAAATATCTGGGTGTTTGTGTGAGTAAAAGGATGAACTACAGGTTGCATCTGGAGTGTCTGAGAAAGAAATGTATGAATGTGGTGGGAAAATTAAGACGCGTGTTGAGAAGTGAGTGGGGTTTGCGAAAGAAAGCTGTGACTGTGTTGTACAAAGGTCTGTTCATGTCGTGTGTGATGTATGGAGCGAGTGTATGGTATGGAGTGATGAGATTTGAATATGCGAGGGAGCTCATAAATAGGTTCCAGCGAGTGGTGTTGAGTGCGTGTCTGAATGTATGTAGAACGGTCTCCACGGCGGCCATGCAAGTCCTTATGGGTGGCTTGCCGTGGGACCTGGAGTGCGTGAGAAGAGGAGTGTTGTATAAGGTGAGAAAAGGAATTAGTATGAGTGAGTATAATGTAGTGAATGATAGTGACTTGCGTGAGAGAGGTGTGGAAGGATGTATGGAATTGGTGAGTGAAAGGCTGTATGAGATGTGGCAGAATAGATGGAATAAGTGCGAGAAAGGAAGAGTGACGTATGAATTTATAAAGAATGTAAGGTTCGCGGGTGAGTGCCGAGAGTTCGAGCCTAGCTTGAGCCTGGGCTATATCCTGACAGGGCATGGAAGTTTGAATGAATTCCTGTATAAGCGTGGTCTGTCTGAGAGTGAGAGCTGTGCATGCGGAGCGGAGAGAGAGAATTAAAAGCATGTGTTGGTTGAGTGTCCAATGTATGGTGATGTGAGGAACCTGAGTGAGTGGGGTGTGATTGTGCGAGAGAATGGCAGTGTGGATGTGAGTCGCATGTTGGAATGTAAGGAAAGGTATGAAAGTGTTGGTGTGTATGCGAAGATTGTATTTCAGAAAAGGAGGGCGATGCTGAAAGGAGGATAAGAGAAGCCGATGTTCCCGAGGAACATAGGCCGACCACTGCCTGGGAGGTGTAGGCTTCCGAAAGCTGGGAGTGGTCTCGGCCACGAAGATCCAACCAGTGATCTTGACTGGTACCACGGGAGTCGGGTTGCCCAGGGGGATTCGTCCCTCGTCCCGGCAATTGAGGTCGGACTCGTGGGGGTAGTGGTTGAAGCCGCATGCTGGTTAGGGGCTCTCGGGCCTCGACGGGTGAGCAGCGTATCTGCTCGGGCACCAGTCCTGCACAGCTGGTAGAGCGTTGGACAGGCGCTCGCCCCAACCGGTGGGTTGCCGAAGAGTCCTACAAACTCGGAGGCGCTACTGGTAGTTCCTGGCCTGCTGGAACGAGCTGATTGGGCTTATCCCAATTCCGCACCCATGGGGGTCGTGTGATTAAGCTCTCTGAGCAGGTACCGCACGTTAAATCAACCACGGACATCTGTTCCTATCTACTTTCCCCAGGAGGCTACTGACGATTCGACAGTAGTACGGGCATGACGCACCCGGGGCCCCGAGGTCCCTTTCAAGCCAGGATGGGAGGCATCGTGTCTGGGGCTGCATGGCCGCGGGGAAGTTAAGTTGCGCGACCGCAAACGATCCCCCAGGGGCACCTGGCGCAACCTCTGTGGTATATAAGTCGCCTTACCCAGGTGATGGAGGCTCTGCCTGAGTGGACATTTTTTTTCCTGCCATACTCGTGGGATATACATGGAAAGAACAAAACTCAAACAAAAACACAAAAACTTGGCTGATACTTTGGTAACGACTAATGCTGGCACGAAAGTAATCGAAACTCTGAACGCCGAAAAAGAGAGAAAAAGAGAATTGCTGTTTGCCCGAAGGGGATCTGTAAGTAGATCACCACCTCCTTCGGGTAGTACCCAAAAAGACACTGAAGAGACGCATGAAGGGAACACAAGGCTGAGTGATTCTGAAAATGAGAAGGATGGATATGAAAGATTAGAACAGAGCACAGGAGTAAATGAAGTAGAGGAGATGATGGAGACAAAGGAACAGCTCGAGACATTCATGTTTAATGATAACAACAAAATAACAAAATCTGCAATAAAATACATATTGTCCAAATGGGCAGTACTAGAAAATAGACTACATAATGTAGTTTTAGAAAAAGAAAAATGGAAAGCTGCTTACCAAGCTGTTGCTGACTTGAGGCCTAAAGGACTCTCCTATGCCAATGTTACGGCAGGAACTCCAAGGACTGCTACAGGTGCTGTAAAAGAAAAAGAAAGGAGGTCAGATACTACGCACAAAGTAGTACTAATGAAACCTATAAAAAAAGACGAAGATGCGAGAACGAATAGTGAAATAAAGAAGGAGGTTATAAAGGAACTGACAAGTACAAATAAAAGGCTGAGGATAAAGGCAATAAGGCAAATGAGAGGAAAAGGAGTAGTGGTGGAGGTGGATGAAAGAGACGGGGACTTTGTGAAAAGAATAAACCTAACAACAAAGAAATTGAAAGTAGAGGAGCCAAGGAAAATAAATCCTACTCTTATAATTTATGACGTAGACAGGGAATATAAGTTTGAAGATCTCAAAGAAGATTTCATACTTAAAAACTGTGACGATCCGGATCCAATCGAAATAGAAGAATACAAAAAGGATTGTGTGGGAGTAACTATGACTCTCTCGGTCCTCAAAGCAACACGCTGCGATGGTACTTAGAGAGAGTCGTGGTTGGTTCGTGATGCGCCAACGAAGTCCTCTAGTAAGGACCTTCAGCCTCTCACGTCCAAGTTGTACCTCCACCTCCTTGTGGTGCTCCCGGAAACGGCCTACTTTGAAAGTTTAAACTCGGTAGGTGTCGACTAAGAGAGTGTACAGCGAAGTGCGCCCCTAAGGGCTTCGGCCCATGCGCCTACGGTCATGGTGAGTTGTGGGGCTAAGAAAGACCGGGATTTCTTGGGGGGCTCTCGGTTGTCAATCCGTTTGCCCCCCTACACGCAGTTAATTATGGAGAGAAATTTGAATGAGAATACTGTCCCGGGTTCTCGGATGGCCCGGGGACTGCGTGCGAGTGCTCGCTTGAGTGAGAGCGCGAGAGGTGCGGAGGACCCTGACGGGATCGCAGCTGGTCCGTCGCAAACCACTATAAGGACCAGCCAGGCTGAAGTGGACAGCCTAGAGGAGGAAATGGTCAGCTGTGAGCAGTGTTCGGCGAGGTTCCGGAACATGCGTGGTCTTGGTGTCCACAAAGTACGTGCTCACCCACTACAAGCCAACAGTGCTATCAATGTTGACCGCGTAAAGGCCAGATGGTCAGTTGAGGAAACTAGACTCATGGCACGCGCTGAGGCTGAAGGCACCTTAGCCGGGGAGCTTTTCATTAACCAGTATCTGGAGACAAGGTTCCCCAATAAGAGTCTAGAAGCCATCAAGGGTAAACGGCAACAGGAGCCTTACCGAGTAATGGTTAGAGACTTCTGCCAAGAGATCCAATCGCGTCGCGCGATTGTGATCGATGAGGGCGATAGGGATGGTGCGGTGATGACACGAGCCGACACCATTCCTGCGGCCACTGAGGCTAGTACTGACGATCAAAGCGCACATCAGCCTTCCCCTGAACAAAGTTCTCAGAGGCTGCGGGACAAGATACAATCACTCGTAGAGCAGAGTGCGGCGTTCCGTAGCTACGAAGCTGATACTCTTGCTGGCACGGCAAGAGATGCTCTGACGGCGGGGAGGGTCGACGTCTTGGCTATCAAGAAATGGCTGGGCATGATCTTCCCTCGGCCGCTACAAGTGCGCCCTCCGCAACGCGTTTCGGCAAAGAAGCACTGTCCTCCAGTCAAGCGAGAGAGCAGGGAGCAGAGGAGAAAGAGGGAGTATGCAATTGTGCAATCCCTCTACAAGAAAAACAAGAAGTCCTGTTTGTCGCGTATCCTCGAGGGCGACTCGGTGCGCGAGAGGCCGTCTGCTGTCGAATTCTTTAACTGCTGGCGCCCCATTATGGAGGCCTCCAGCGGTGCGGATGGAGACATGACGGACTTGCGTGAGTCGTTTGGGGAAGCGGCACAGGCTGCGAGTGCTGGCCGGGGCCGTACGTCAAGTTTGAGAGGGATTCTCCTCGAAGGTCTCGGCGATGGCGCTGCCACGGATCCAGTTCCTGTGGCGGATAAGACCTTGCTCTGGGATTCTATAACACCTGCAGAGGTAAACAGGATTTCCGTAAGGACTGGCACTGCGCCCGGATGGACCAGATTACGCCGAGGATGTGGAACGCTGTTCCTGCGATTCTTCGTGCGCTTCTGTTCAATCTGCTGCTCCTGGCAGAGACGATCCCCTCGTCAATCGCCACAACCAGAACGTTGGCCACAACTCCTTGAGAAGGAGGGTATGTCCGATCGGCCAGGTCCGACGGAGTACCGTCCTCTCAGCATAAGATCCGTTATAACAAGACACTTCCACAAGATATTGGCAAAGAGATTGGCAGCCCTCGACATCTTCGACAAGCGCCAAAGGGGGTTCCGGCCGGTGGACGGGGTATGTGAGAACGTCACAGTCCTTTCATCCGTGCTTTGGGACGCCCGGAGGCGCTGTCGTTCTCTGCATGTGGCGTGCGTCGATCTGTCGAAAGCTTTCGATACGGTTGCGCACGCTGCTATTCATACGACTCTCAATGAGCTGGGGCTCCCTCGGGAGTTTAGAGAGTACGTAAGGGCTGTCTATTCGAATGCGCTGACCGAGTTGCAGGGGGTCAGCGCTAAGGAAGTGTCGGCCATCAAGATCGGCCGTGGCGTGAGACAGGGTGATCCGTTGTCGCCCCTGCTGTTCAATCTGGTCGTAGAGAGAGCACTAGGAATTCTCTCGGAGAACGTTGGCTATCGGTTGGGTGGCCGGCTTATCAATGCACTGGGCTACGCAGACGACATTGTGCTCCTGGCCTCTACCAGAGATGGGCTGCAGGAGAACTTGACACGGCTTTATGACGCCTTTATGCGAAATGGGCTCGAGATCAACGCGAGAAAGAACGGAGTGCTGTCCATGGTGGCGTCCGGCAGAGACAAGAAGGTGAAGGTGGACACCACACCTTATTTCACCGTGG
>NW_028189536.1:0-19933 GCF_048542155.1 Nylanderia fulva
TTAGGTTTTTGTTTATAGAAAAATTACTTTTGTCTAGGGGGGGAGAAATAAACTCCCCCCTTTTTGGGGTTGGCCATGCGCCTTGTTGTGGGCCCCTTGGGGCGGGGCCTGTGCCCTTCTTTTATTATGGTGGTTTGTGACATTTTTCGTGCACGTTAGTACTGTATCGTCCTGTGACTTTTGTGTGGGGTGATGATGCGGTCACCTCCTTACCGGGGTGGCAGAGAGAGGGGGGGGGGGGCCCCCTCTCATTGACCGCCCCTGGGAAGCCCGGGGAGCTATAGCCGGGCCCCCCCGATGCCCTTTCGGGACAGGGAGTCCTCTCCGGGGGATCCTGTAGTACCCTTTCCCGGGGGGGATGTTCCTACCTTCAGGACGGGGGGGGGGGTGTCCCCCCGGGAAAGTAATGCTAACGGGGGTTCCGGGGGGGACAATACCCTACGACCAGGGGCTTCAGTTTTTAGGGCGGTCCCCCCCCGATAGTCCCTGGGGATCTAAGGGGGAATCCACCAAAAGCCTTGACCTCCCTCAGGGTCAGGAGGGCGAATTTTGGGTTTTGGGCAAATTTCCTGACTTAAAAAAAAAAAAAAAAAAAAAATTTTTAGATAATTACCTTACTTTTTTCCCTTTTGAACTGGCCCCTTAAAAACAATCAGTTACTTTTCGTGAAAATTTATTATTAGATCTTTAATTTTGAGTACCTTTTTTTTGAACATCCTATTTTTTCTTTTTTATATTTTTTTAGGATTATTTTAATCTTGTCCTTTTTTTCCAAAAAATAAACATAATTTTTCAAAGTTTTTATTGCGTCTTGTCCGACCAAGCCAATATTGTATAGTATAAATTGTATGCCTGTATGTGCTGTTTTAATTTAGTTTTGTAATTTGTCAGAAAAAAGGGTTTGTGAGAGAAAAGGAAAAAGGAAAAAGAAAGAGAGAGGAGAGAGAGAAAAAAAGGGAGAAAAGAGAAGAGAGGGCGGTTTTGTACGGCAATTTATAAAATTTTGGTATCGATTATAGACATGAAATGTTTTATCATGAATATACAAATAGACCAGGGAAACATATATTTTAAATGCATACTTTTTCAAACCCATAGAAGGAAAGGAGAAAAAAATAAGGACTTTTTTTTGCGGGGGTAAAAAATGGCCCATTTTTTGAAACCATTATCTCCTTTCTCTCTTCTCCCTCTTTCTCTTATTCCTTTCTTTTTCTCTTCTTCTCTCTTTTTTTTTCTTTTTTTTTTCTCTCACACCATTATTCCTCTTTCAACATATTACAAAAATAAAAATCATACACGACCCCAAAATGTACTAACATATTCATTATTAGGCTATGATCGAAAAAACCTTGAATGCTTCAAAATATCAATTTTTTATTCTTGTAAAATTTAAGAAAAACGTATCCGATCGTTCGTCCCGACGCAGTTTTAGATTTTTTTTTGTCGAAAACAAATTAGACCAAAATAATTTTAAAATTTTCAGGAGGATCGACTAAAAAATGCACCCCCGAAAAAACGACGCGGCCCTGCCAAAAAAGAGCGGCCCCCCGAATAACGCGACCCCCCCCAAAAAATAGACACGGGCCCCCCCCCAAGAATAGACGGGGCCCCCCGGGGAACAAAACCCCCCGGGGTTTGACGCAGCCCCCCAAAAAAAACGACCCCAGCCCAGCAGCCCCGCCAGGATTGAGCACCCCACCGGAACACGCTGAATAGCAAATGCAAAGTTGGAAATTTATTTTTGTAGAAATTGCCGCCATTTTTTTTTTTTGCACTAAATTATTGAAAAAATTTTTTCTAATTCTTTTAAAAAAAATATATTTTAAATAATTTTTGTTGATAAAATATAAATAATAGTTTTGTATAAAGGGCATTTTATAAAAGCTACAAAAAATTTTTTATGTATTTTTGTACACATATATACATACATATTCGGCATTGTTTTTGAACGGCAAAAAAAAAATATGTGATAAGCAAAAAAATAAATATGGACAAAAATCGTAATTGTAATTAAAATGAAAAATTGAAAAAATCGAAAAAATACTGTTACGGCAGTATATATAAACCCCTGAAATAATTTTTTTTTTCGATTTTTAAAAATATTAAATTAAAAATTTATTTGTAAAAAAAAAAAATAAAATTGAAAAAAATTTTATTTTTGCAAAATCATTATTTTCCAAAAATTACACTTTTTTTTTGAAAGAATAAAAAATTAAAAATAAAAAAATGAAAAGGGGTTTCCTTTTTTTTATGAAACAAAATTGAAAATGAAAATTTTCGCTTTTATAAAAAAAATTTTGGTTTATAAAAAAACTAAAACTTTGCTTTTTCTTTTTTTCTTTGCATTGTTCTTTGGGAAAAAGGGTGTTACATTTTTTTGAGAAATATGATTTTGCAAAAAAAAAAATTTTTTTACCTTTTTTTATGTTTTTTACAATGATTTTTTTATTTAATAAGTAAAACATCTGTAAAAACTTTTCATTGTTTTTATATTAATCATGCACATAACTTTTTTATTCGATCGTAAAATTTGCTTGTTTTTTACTGATTTTGCCCACATTTTTTTTTTTTCTTATCACATTTTTTTTTTTGCTCTTTTAAAATTTTAAAAACCTGTAATATGTTGTAATATAGTACACCCATACATAAATAATTTGATTTTGGTGCGTGTATGTAAACACACACCCACACACCCCCAACACACCACAGTATGCTTATAACTTTATTTTTCGAAAAAAAACAAAGGGGTTCGGCGGGCGTAATAGAAAAAAAGAAAAACGTAACACCGCCCCGACCACTACTTAGCAATGGCTCCCCCATACCTCCACGCATTACCTAAAAACCCCGACGTACGGGGTTATCCCCCACCAGCACCCCCCACCAGTTACCCTCCCCCCCGCGTCCCCCCCCCAGCGTACGCCCCACCACGTACGTTTAACACCAGGTACGCCCCCCCCACGTACGCTACCAGGGTACGCTACCCCAGGGTGCGCCACCAAAAACATACCCGGGCAGCCCCCACAAAACCCGGCACAGCAGCGAGCGGCCTGGCCCGGGTGTTCCCCGCCGGGGCTTTTTTTAAATATAAAATTCACTTCTTGAATTTTTTGGGCGAAAAAATTTTTTAAATTTAAAATTTTATTTGATTTTTTTATACTAATTTATTTTCTCACTTGTATTCATTAAAAATTATTTTTAATATTTTAGTTTTAGCGTTGACTCGATAAAATTTTATTTGTACGAAATTTTATTTATTTTTTCTTCAAAAATATTATATTAAATTTTTAATATTAATTTCATAATTGATAAAATCATAAATTGTTATTGATTAAAAAACCTTTGGGGAAAAAAAAATAAAAAATTTTTAAAAAAAAAAAAAACATTTCACTTTCATTAAAAGAACATCAATCTTATCAAATTATATAAATGTTTTACGGTATGTAAACGTCATCGATCGATTTTTTATGATTCACTTATAAAATGTGCTATCATTTGGGGTTTGACCGACTGTTCAGTCGGAAACAAAATGGGACTGAAATGGCATAATATTCAAAAAATTTTAAAACCATTTTTTGATAATTCCCATCTTTGTGTCCTAAATAAAAGTGGTCGTTTTCCCGGGAAAATCGCCGGGAAAAAGCGGGATTTTTTACTGACATATTTTTAAATTTTGGTCGATTTATTTTTTTCTATGACACAATTAACTACATAACCCCTTACATGTCAAATTTTTTCATTTTTGTCTAATATTTTTATTTTGTTTTTATCTCAGGGTGTATTTTTAAAAAGGTAAGAAATTATTAAAAATTATACTATTTAAATTTCAAAAATAAATTTTTTAGTTTTTGGGGCTTCAATGTTAAATAATCAGTTGTTTCTGCCAAATATTTCTGTAGCAAAAATACCTTTGCAATAACTCCCGGGGGGATTTTCTTATCTTGATCTAAAAGAAAAATTTAAATTGAAATTTTTCTATTCAAAAATATATTTTCCCCAAAAAAATTTTTTAAATTGAAAATTTATATTTTAATTTATTTAAGGAAAAATTTGCCAATAAAAGTAAGTAAGATAATCTTTCGTATCATTGCATTTTTTAATTAAATTATAACATTTTGGGAAATTTTTTTAATATTTCATATAGTAAAAAAAAAAAACCCATATATTATAAAATGGGATTATATAAAATACAATATATTACAATCAAGACCAAATAAAAAAATTTTTAAAAAAAAATAATTTTTTCATTTTTAAATATTTTTTTAATTTCTTTTGGTCACTAAAGGGGGAATTGCAAAAAAACGCGCTTATTTTTTAAATTGCAAAATTAATGGGGAAAATAAAGACAATTAAAGCCACAATCCCACTTGTTTCCTCTCGACCAATGACCAAAAGCGATTTATTGCGACAATTATGAAGGAAAGAACTTTTTTGGAAAGGGAATTTGAATCCAGGTTTGGGGGATCTCAAAAATTCCCCCTTTTCCCTTTCTCTTTCCCATCCCCTGAAAAGAAATAGGCGAGAAAAATATTGGTCCGAAAGCGGTAAAACGGAAAAAATTAAATTCAAAAATTTTTTCACGTTTATTAATAAATTTTATTATTTTTTTAGAAGTCCCATAAATTGTGATACAAAAAAAAATTTTATATTGTAGAGGAAAAGGGGGCGAGGAGAAAAGGTTTCAGTGGGAAAAGGATGGGAAGGGCGAGGGACAGGGGGGAAAGGACCCAGTTTTTAAAAGTCGAAAAAGGGCCCAGTGGGGAAGAAGGGGACAAATTGTATTTAAGGGAAATGTAGAGGGGAAAAGGAGAAGGGGGGAAAGGGAGTTAATTTTTTTCTGTTTATTGTATCATTTGTATATTTGTAACATTCATGAAAAATATGTATGAAATGTTTGATACAATGATATGTGATAATGTAATAGGAAAGAAAGGGAGGTTGAAAGGGGGTTTGGCGTCCTCTAAAAAACGCCCCGGCAACCCTTTAAATTAAAGGGGAGTCCGGGAAATAAACCGAACTATATGTAATAATATATTTAATATATTTATAATTTTTAAAATATAATTAAAATTTTCTTGCATAATCTTTTTTTATTTAAATATAATTTATTTATTTAATTATTTTTAATATTATAAAGTTTTATTTTTTTGTAAAATTTTTCATAAAAATAAATTTTTTTAGAAATAAGTCATCGCTTTTATTTTTACTTTTGATATATTAATACAACAAAATTTAAAAATTAAAGATTTTTTTTTTCAATTTTTAAAATATATTTATTAAATTTCTATTGGTCAATGAGGGGAATTGAAAAATAAAAACCGATTATTGAAAATTTTCTAAGATTATTTTGTACAAAAAGACAATTAAAAAAAACTTTTTTTTCACTTTTTTTTATATAAATTTTTAATTATTTTTTTCTATGAATCTCATCAATTGTGATACAAAAAATTTTTTTGGGGTAAAAAATAACATTGTTGGTTTTTTCGATTGCGTTTTATATTGATCAAATTCTCAATAAGAAAAAATCTCTATTTTTTCCGTGACAAAGGAAATTTCTGCAAAAGTGATCCTGACAAAAGAGAAAATTTTTGTCAGCAGCATAAAAGATTTAATTTGCATCCATAATGTTGTTTGTTTTAAAAAAGCCACACTTTTTTTTGATTTACGAGAATTTGACAACAATTCATCCATTTAACTAGGGGGGGGGCTTTTTGGGTCATCTAATACGCGGCATTTAACTCTTTGCAAATGTTTCCCACAAACATTATTATACTAAAAATGTTTTTTTTGAAAATTTTAAAAATTTTAAAAAAAATTTTGTTTTTAAATTATAAACAAAAAAATTAAATTATTTTCTTAACCCCTTTTTAACTGCAGTTTTTTTTCTTAAAATTTGGGTTTTTTTTTCCTAAAAATTTATCTATTAAAAAACTAACATTGTACCAATTTCGAAGATTTGCACGAGTCAAAAGTACTTTCCCACATCTAAGGGTTTTCAATTAAGAATTAATAAAACTATAATGTAAATTAAATATATTTAATTTTAAGTGTTTTTTTTTGATAAATTTTTAAATAAAAAAAAATTTTTTAAAAATTAATCATGATCTTTATTTATTCTTTCCTTACCAATCAAGACACAAATAAAAAAATTAAATTAGAAATTTTTTTAAAGTTTTAAATTATTCATTAAAATTTTTATTAGTCACAAAGGGAATTGAAAAATAAGAACCGCTTATATTGAAATAGCAAAAATATAATAGTGACTAAGGGAAAAAAATTAAAACAATTTTTTCACATTTATTATATGAATTTAATTTTTTTCTATGAAGTCCCATCAAAAATAAAAAAAAATATTTTAATTGAAAAGCAAATTTCGGCGACGCAGATCCGATCACCCGAACCCCTCTTTTGGTTTCCTTTAATTTTATTTATTTTATAATTTAATTTATTTCGTAATTTGATTTACTCTGAAAAAAATTTTGAATTCGAATAAGTATTTTTTTCGCAAATACGCCAAATAATCATTTTTTTGAAAAAATATTTTGATTTGCGCGAAAAAAATATTTAGGGGTAAAAATTTATAGGATATTGAAAAAAAAATTTTTTATTAGTTTAATAATTTTTTTTCAGTGTTAATATTTAAAGGTTGAAAATCTCGTTTTTACATCTTATTCAACAGTTTGTCAAATTCAGAAAGCAATATAAAATAGATTTAAAAGACAAAAGAAAAAAGACACATCTTTGGGAAAACTTTTTCCCTTTATGATTTTTCCCCTCGGCGGGAAGAAAATTGCTTGAAATATATTGTTTCCCTCTGCGTGAATTTTTTTTGGGCATTTTTTGCCGAAAACACTTCGTGGCCCTTAAAAAAACGATTTAATTTTAAAAAAAGGATAGATCCAAATGCGAAAACCGATCCACTTGTCCACACTGTTTTCCCCCTTTTTTTTTTTTTTTCTTTTTTTCTTTTTAGGGATTAAAAAACATATTTTTTTGTCGAAAAAAATAAAAATAAAAAATTTTTTTTCTAAGAAGTAAAACATCGATTTTCGTCTAAAACGATTTTTTTTTTCTCTAATTTATTTTTTTCCCTCGAATTCGTTTTTTTTCTTTTTTTTCAATCTTTTTACTATTAAACGGTACATATAACGGGTCGATCTAATTTTTGTGGCCCAAAGCTATATGATTTTAAAAGAGCCTATTTTTTTTACAACTCTCCCTTTTTCCTCTTTGCATTAAAAAGAAAACGGACGCGCTTTGCAAAAATAATAGCAATATATTTTTTTTTTTTTTTATATCTATTTATACAACTATTTTTGCAAAGGAATTAACGATCATTTTCATTTTTAAAAAATAAACAATTTTCGATTTTTTAAAAAATAGTAAAACTAAAATTTCTTTTTTGGCTGACCGCGAAATATTGTAAAAATTTTTTTTTTATGATATAAGCAAAAAAACCATATTGAAAAAAAAATAGAAAAATATTCCATGACAAAATACATTTTTATTATTTTAAATCTTTTTTATTTTAAAAAAAAAAATATATTAAAAATTTTTTTAATTTTTTTATTTTTTGTCGAGGGGGGCTCCTTATAATGTGTGTAGTTTTCTAAACCGGCACTGCATTTTTATCTATCACACAGGGTTTTTTCTATTTTTATGTTTTAAAAACTGTTTTACTTAATTAAAGGTTTGGGGTAATAAGTTAATTAATTAAAAAGTAAGAAAAGTTAATAATTTAGCTTAGTTCCCTTAAAATGAAATTAATTTTTTTTTATTTAAAATTTTTTTTTGACCTCAAACTTTTTAATTTTTGTTTCTCAGTTAAAAACGTTATTATTTTTGAAATAAGTTTATTAATTTCTATTTTATTTTTCATAATTGAAATTACCAAAATAATTTTCTATTGAATTAAATTTCTTTATTATAATTTTAAAAAAATTACCAAAAAAATTTAATTTATAATAAAATTTTTTTAAAAATAAATTTTTGTTTAATTTCTTTATTTATTTTAATTCGAACTGAGTTAATTATTTTCAAAAAACTTTTAATTTAACTAAAAAAATTTTTATAAGCAATAACTTTAATTTAACTTGGGTTAAAAAAATTTTAATTAAACCAATCCTAGTTTTGAAGGAATAAATTAAAAAAAAGGGGACACTTTCGAGTTGGGATGAGGAAAAAGAAAAAGTGAATCTGAGATGTGTTTAAAAAAACCTCGCATGCTCGTTTTTTTCTTCTTTTTAAATTTTTTTGCAGGTTTTGTTTAAATTTAATTATTTACATTTAAAATTAATATAACTCTTTGTAGTTCCCCTTTTTATGTAAATTTAATTGGAATTAAATTTTTTTATTCTGCACAAAAGGCAAAAACCTTGACAAAATGGTCCTTCAATTTTAAAATCGAAAATAAAAAAAGAATATAAAAGTGTAGGGAAGAGAGAAAGGGATTTTTTACTTTGAAAAAAGTCTGGGACAATTTTAAATTTAAATTTTATTTGAAACTTCAGAAAATTTTAAATCGGATCCAAAAAGTTAAAAAAATTAAATTTCGCTTGCGCAAAGTTTTAAAAAATTTTTATTTATTAGCACCTTTCGCGAGAAATCTTTTGCTCGTTTTAACATACGATTTTTAAGAAATGAATTATCATCTTTAGAAACACGTGTGTTTATGAGAGGGGAAAGGGAGAGGAGAGAGAGAGATTCATGATTTGTGATTTTTGGATTAATGAAAATCTGATTTTAAATGTATAAAATGGAAGTATATTTTTTGTCGAAACACTTTCTCTCTCCGACTTTTTTTTAAAATTTCCCAAATAATTCATTTTTTTTAAAAATAATCTATTCAATTAAAAAATTTGCGAGGATCAAAAATGATGTTAAAGGGGAAAAATTTGGGGGGAATTTATTTTTCATTTTTCTCCACGCAAAACAAAATTATCAAAACTTTTTTTTTTTTGAAAAAAAATTTTTACTATTTCAAAAAATTTTAAAAAAATTTTAAATAATTTTATTTTTATAATCAAAATAAAATTTTTAAAAAATCAAATATTCTTTTTGTTTTAAAAAAATTTGGGGGAAAAAATTTTTTTTTTCAGTGAAAAAAACCCAAATTTTTGTAAAAAATTTAATTTGCCCGTTCTGAAGTTATGAAAAAATTGTATTTTCAACGGCTGCAAATCACCACGCGATCACAATCGGATCACTTGTTTTCTTTTACATAACACCACTTTTTCAATCACCGAGATATTAAATTTTTTAAATTACGTATAGTGTTTATCAGTGATAAAATATCTGGGACAAAACCCGCTCCGGGTTTCCCCCCGAAAAAAGAGACTTTTTGCATTGGGAAATTTCAAAAACAAATAAAATGCGTATTACGTCATTTTTTATGAAAAAACGAAAAATAGAAAGAGAGGAAAAGCAAATTTTTTAATTTGGACGCTCTGGGATTCCCCTTCAAGCCCCCCGAACAAAAAAATATATAAAAAATTTAAACAAATTACAAGGTAATAGCGGGGCCATAAAATTTTTAACTATGTAATGCGCATGTACATAAAGTGTTTAAAGCATAGAAAAAGAAAATCGTGTGTATATGCAATTGTTAATTAAAAACAATTTTTCCCCTAATCGTAGTTTTTGAGACTAAGCGTGCCAGAGGTCAAAACGGCATTAGTAAAATTAAACCTAACAAACCCCCCAAACAAATGCATAGAGTCCCCCCTAAATCTCGATCTAAAAACCCTTTTATTTTGACAGGAAAGCTATTCCCTTTTTGGCAGCAAAAAGCCAACGATCTCCTATAAAGTTTGTCGAAAACAGGGCAGGGAGGGCATGTAGTGGTCTAGTGAACGAGAATTATTGCGATTTGGGGGAAAAACCCTCTTTAAGTCGAGAGAGAGAGAGAGAGAAGAGAGAGCGTTTTTTATACGGCTTCATCAAAAACCGATCGGAATTGTTTTTTTCCCCTTTTCAAAAAAAATTATTTTATGACTTGTTTCGTAAAAAATTCTTTTTTACCAAAAACAAATTTAATTCTTTTTTTTTAATTTTTTTAATATTTTTTTTTTTAAATATTTAATATTTTTTTTATATTTTATATTTTTTTTAAATTTTTTATTTCTTTTTTTTTCATTTTTTTTTAAATTTTTTTTTATTTTTATATTTCATATTTTTTAAAATTTTTATTTTTATTTTATATTTTTTTAAAAATTTTTTTTTATATTTAAATTATTTAATTTGCAAAAATTTTTTGTAATATATTACGTTTTCCATTGTAAGAAAATTTTGTTTCTATTTATTGTCGGACGATACTTTTTTAATTTTTTTTTTTAAAAAAATGAAAGGGGTTTTGAAAAAAAATTTTTTACAATCATCCATTATTACCAGCATCGTTAGGAAAAATTTTTTTCAGTTTTTTTGAATTTTTTTCAAGTGTTCTTAAAGAAATTTTTTTTCTTTGAATTACCCCGAAAATCCCGGAACAAAATTGGAAGAATTTTTGAGTTTCCTTTATTGATATTTTTCTACAAAAAAATTTAATATTTTATTTGATAGATTATTAATATTTTTAGTAGTAAATATTAAAACAGAAAAACTCGGAAAATTCTCTCCCCGTTACCTAATTTTCAGATAAATTTTAAAGAAAAATTTTCTTGTGCACTAAAAAAATTTTTTTGTTTTAATTTTATTTTAAAAAAAATTCGTCAAAACAATTATTATTTGACACTAATAATATTAATTTGAATAAATTTAACAATAATCATATGAAAAATTTCAAATTTTATTAGTTGAATATATTTTTTTTTAAATCACATTACACTTCATTCCTTTGACCCAAAAAGCCAAAAGATTTAAAAAGAAAGAAAATTTGGAAAATTTGGAAAATAAGGGATTTGAATTCTATGGTTGGGATCTCAGAAATTCTCCTTGTTCCTTTTCTTAAAAATTATGGTTTGGGGGCTCGAAATACCCCTTGTTCCTTTTTTAAATCCCTGTAAAAAAAATAGGCGAGAAAAATTTGGTCCCTTTCGAGAAAGAGAAGGAACAAGGGGTATTTTTGAGATCCCAACCATAGGATTTCTTTAAAAAGAACCCGGGAAATTTCTGAGATCCAAACCCTAGAATTCAAATTTTTATTTCCAAATTTTCCAATTTTCTTTTTTTCTTTTCGTTTGGGCTCTATTTGGGCGAAGGAAAGAAGGTAGATTTGTGGTTTTTAAAAATTAAGAACTACTTAAAAAAATTTTTATTATTTATTTTTTTATTAAATCACAAAATTTTAATATTTAGTTAATGCCGAGATCGTTTTAAAATAAAAATGCTTTTTTCAAAAAAAATTCGTCGTGGGAAATTTTTTAAAGGGAACATTTTTCTACATCCACACATTTTATACCCACAGTTCTTAGAATAATGATCAGGAAGAATTTTTTTTTTGCTTTGATCCTTGACACGCGTAAAGTCTTTTTGTAATAAAATTTATGATACTTTAAAAACGAAAAATTATGAACAATTGTTTTTTTAGTAATTCTGAAACTATAATTTAATTGCATCTAATGGAATAAAAAGGTTTTCAAAAAGTATCGCGAATTTTTAATTTTTTCCGCGGGTTCTATATTCATTTTTTCGATTTTTTTGTGGGTTATGTTGGTACTCATGTTTTCATTTATGCCGACAAGTAGGGGGGGATTTTTAAAGTTCAGTTTTTTTTGACCGCTGCTTTGCTTGCCTGTTTGGCTCGTCTTGATTTTTGCCCATTCCAAAAAAAGGATCAAAAAATCTGTATCAATTTTTTGTGAAAAAACAAAAATTTAAATGCGGGCGCATTCGAAGGGTTTACTTGGCTAGGTGAAAGTACCTTGGACCAACAACGTTTATCGGTGGTACAAAATGTTTTCCGGGGGCCGAGAAAAGTGAACACGAAGAGCGTGCCGGACGCCCGAGCACGTCAACAACAAAAAACATTGATGAAATAAGAAAATTTTGGCAATGTCGAATCACCGTTAGGAGTTGCTGAGGACCTAACATATCGATTTTGGGTCGTTCCCTTGTTTTTATCAAAGATTTGGCTGACAGGGGCCCGCGAAAATTGTACCAAATTGCTCAATTTTTTTGGGCCCAAAAAAAAAACACTAAAATGCCCCCCGGCCACCGACCCCAATTGGCCCCGGACTTTTTCTTGTTTTCCCAAAAGAAGAGGCCCATAAAGGACGACGCTACGCTACGATTGGGGGTAAAAAACGGGATCGAAGGAGGAGCTGAACAAAATCACAAAAAAAATTTTTTTTTAAATGCTTTGAGGATTGGAAAAAACGGGTTTGGGAAATGTATAAAACTGGTGGGATTACTTTTTAAGGGGGCAAAAAGATATTTTTGATAAATAAATAATTTTTTAAAAAAAAAAAAATTTCCCAAACTTTTTGAACACACCTTATTTTTCATTTTTTTTAAAATATCTTTAAAACCAGGACATTTACATAAAATTTTTATAAAAAAAAATATTACAAAAATTTTTTCTTTCTTTTTAATTTTGCTTAATCAATTTTGTGCTGAACGTGTAAGGAAAAAAATATTTAAAAAAAAATTATTTACAAAATTGCAAAAAAGGGTGTAATAAAAAAACAAAAATTTTGGTTTACACTTTTTTAAGAAAACAAAAAAGTGAGAAACCTAAATTAAATTTTTTCGAAAAATATATAATAATATAAAAATTTAAAAAAATCTAATAAAATTTTTAAAATTAAAAATTTAATAAAATTTAAATTTAATAAATTAAAAAATTTAAAGAGAAAAGAAAAAAAAAAAGCTTTTCTTTCCTCTGGTAAAACCTTTCGTGCATTATCTAATTTTCCTTTTCGCGACTTCTCGCTCGGGGGTTCATGGACTTTTTGGGTTTTTTTTCCCTTCGTTCGTTGGAAAAATGTGTACCGGGCGAAAATAAACAAGCCCATCAGGACGTCGCGGGTCTAAATTAAAAAACGTAACGAAACAATTATTTTGAAGCGTGCCTTCCCCTGCGAGATTACGATAAGATCGGGAAAAGGGTATCTGGAGCAGGGCTTGGGAGACACGTGCATTTCTCAAAAAGTCTCGGATGATCTTCGAATTAAAACGAACGTTCCCCCTGAAGGGGGGGGGGGATTATCGACGGAGAAAGTGCAACAAATTTGTCTTTCTTCGCGCTCGATTTTTTATACTCTTTCTATTGGCAAAGTGTTAAAAGGGGCGTCGCGTTTTTTACATACAGAACGTACGTCAGTGGGGTAACCAGAGAATAAATCAAGTAATCAGGGAAAAAGCGGGAAACCGAGCATTGGTAGGGGAATTTGATAAAACTGGAATTGTCAGGAAATGTCAAACATTTTATTACTTATTGGGTTTTTTTTAAAAATTAATACTTAATTTTTTGAAAATGGTTTTTTAAAAGTTTTTTTGTGAATTAGTTCCTTAAATATATTCAATATATATTATAATTGTTAAAAAATATTAAATAAAAAATTTTATATAAATAAAAAAAATGATTAACATTAATTTATTTATCATATTTATAATATGCAACTTAATATTTTTTGGGGAAAAAAATACTAAAATCAGGGAAAAAAACAATTTTGGTTTTTGGAAATCTGGAAAAAAAAGGAAACTTTTTTTATCGAGTCTGCTGGCATTTTAAAAGGGCTAATAAAAAAAACCCGATAAATTGTCTTATTTTTCACTAATTTTTGAATATTCAACTTTTCGTGAAATATCTTTAACTTTGAATTTAAAATCCCCCCATTTATATGTTTAATTTTTTTAAATCCAATGGAATAACAGAACAAAAGTACACTAAACAAAAAATTTATTGAATTTTAAAAAGTTTTTTTTTAACAGCCAAAAAAATCAAATTTTTTGTATAAAAAATTTTTTCAAAAAAAAAAAAAATTTTTTTTCAACAAACGATTTTTTGGCAGTATTAAATAAATATTTTTTAAATTTAATAATTTTTTTTCAGGGACAATATTTTAAGAATTAGAAAATTTTGTATTATAAAACTTTTTAGGGTTTTTTCAAATTTTAGAGAACAAAATTTTTCGTCCGGCAAGAAAAAATTGCTTGAATAATATTCTTTTCTTCCTGCTGGAATTCCTGGCATGTTTGTGACACCCTTCGATAATCCTTTAAAAGACAGTAAGAAAATTTTTTAATTGTCGACAGGGTTACAGGGTTATGAAGCATGTGGCAAAAATCCCCGGGTTTCCGGGAGAAGAAGTTAATAGGATATATTCAAAAAATTTTTCTCCTGCCGAGGAAAATTTATGGTGGGCCAAAAAAATTTACGTAAAAAATTTCACCCCAAAGTGACCATTTCGGAGTTTTCCCGTATTTTCGGTTTTGTTTTTAAGATAAAAAAATCAGAAATTTATCCTAATGTCGTGGCGAAGGAAACCCAAAAATTCCTCACTTCCAAATGGGGTATTTTGCACACAACCTAGTTTTAATTGTAAAAGAATAAGGAACGAATTTAGAGAGAAGTACGGAAAGGGAAAAAAAAAGGCATCAAATTTTGATAAAAAGCGCACTCATCTTTTTTGGCAAAAAATTCGAAGGAAAAACATTTTCATCTTTCTTTGTTCGACATATACAAAATTTTTTTTCAGTCCAAAAAAAGATAAATCAAGTGTGGCAAAAGGGGTCCATCTTATCAGGGTTTAAAAATGACTTTTGTGATCTTTAAACAAACCGACAAATAATAACTGTTTTTTTTTCAAAAAAAATTTAAAAGTTTTCGACAATGGCAAAAACTAAAATTTACCTTCTTTACTCCCCATGAATTTAAAGGTATTTTTCAGGATTTCTTAGAACATCGATAAAAAAATCCCAAAAATTCACTTAATTTTAATTTTTTTTCAGTTTTTGGGCCTTTTTAAATCTAATTTTACTGGAAATCTTTAAAAATTTCCGGAAAAAAGAGAATCCCAGTAAAATTTTTTCCCGCGTGTTAGTCCCCGGTTCCCCTCTGCATATATACCCAAACATTTAAATTTTCTCATTGCATTCTTTGCGGTTTATTGATTTTATCGGTATTGTAATCGTGGATGCAATTTAAAACGGGCTGAAGGCTTTGTTATTTTTCTGGTCCGATTGTTCGACGCAACCGCGTGTGCAATTTCTTTCAGACTTAAATTGCTCTTATCTTTAAAAAAATTAATTTCCCCAAAAAAAATAAATAAACCTTTTTTGTAGAATTTATAAGCTAAATTTTGATAATAAATTTTTTTTGAAAAATTTACTTTTTGGATAAAGGCCAAAAAAAATTTAAAATTTTCTCACCCCTTAAATTGAGGAGTCCCCGCTGGGGCCCCTTTCTCTCCTCTCTCCTCTCTTTTCTCCCCTCTTTCTTCTGCCGCATGTGCTGCCTTAAAGTTTTTCGCCCTCCCTGGAAGTATCTTATCACGGACAGTACGGTCCAAGTCGGTTGTGCCACGGTATACTTACATTGGTTCGTGCCACCCTGGAGTCCCCTTTTTGCAATCATCCGAAGGGCAGGGCAATTCCCCAGCGGGACTAACAGCCTGTTTTATCGATTAAAGGACGGATTGGTTTTTTTTATGACTTTTCCCAAAACGCTGGCCGGTTTAAACGCGCGTTACGATTGCAATTTTTCAAATCGCCGTATTTTTTTTTATTTTTTCGGAATTAATTTTCCGCAAATTTAATTTTAATTTTTAAACGTAACACTGTGGGAGAAATCGACTTTTTTCAGGGAAAAGTATTGTAGAACAATTTTTTTGGGGCTGATTTAAAAAATATCTGAAATTTAAATTTTTTGTATATATTTGTATTGTGACTTTTTTAAAATGTATATCTTTTTTTAAATTACCAAAAAACAAGGCCCGCGGGGAGTTTGGGGGAATTTAGAAAAGGGGGGCCGAGCCAGCTTTTTTTTTAACCCCCGATACGATTAGGGGAACGGGGAAACCAACCAAAAAAAAGGGGGGCAAAGGACCCCCAAAAAAAAAAAAATTGAAAAATTTTTTAGATAAATAAAAAATGCTATTTTTTTGAGGGATAAAGGGGTAGAGCAAAAAGGGCGAGCCAAGCAGAATAATCGAATTTTTTACGAAAACATAGTCAATTAAATCAAGGTTCATTTTTGGGCTTAAGGCACATTAAAATTTTCCAGCTAATTATTCATTCTAATTCCGGGGTCAAATATTATCTCTTGGGGGCTTGAGCAACAAATTATCGAGGTTTTTCAAAATGATTTTAAAAGAAATTTCGAGGATATTAAGAAAATTTTTAAGGACGACTCGTTAGGCTGCTCATTACGTTTTTCCCCAGGGGAGAAATTCGAAGCCATTAAGAATAACATACTTAGAAAATAGAGCTTTGAAAAAATTTTTTTTTTTTACAAAGGGTAGAATCGGCAAGCTGCAATGCATCCTTCTGGATGTGGGACCCCAATTATCCGGATATCGGAGATTCCCCGCGGAACCTCTGCGTGAGATCGCGTAACCTTCGGCGGATTTTTTACGCTAGATTCGCCAATCTCTCGGTTTTCCCCTTGCCTCCGTCTCATTTAAAATTCGCTTTTAAAAATTCAAAAAGGATTATTTCAAAAATAAAGGGGATAGCGTGGGAAAAGAAAAAGACCCAAAAAGTGAAATGACGATGCCGCTTCTTATTCTTGACGAAAAGCGACCGTATTTCCCCTTGTCCGAGAGACCTATTTTTTTGTGCTGCTTGAATGAGTAACGAAGTAAGAATAAAACAGGGGTAGCCTTATTATCATCTTTCCTAATATATCACGTATATATGGCGAATCCTTAAATCTTAAACATGCTGGAAAGTTATGCTTCCGTTTTTTTAATAAATAAAAAGTTAGGCAACGAAAAAAAAAACGACGCGTGATATTTCATTTTATTGCCCAAAAAAATTTTTCAATAATTTGTGCATACACAATATTTTTTTGGATAAAATTTTAGAGAAAATTTTTCTCTGAGTATAATATTAAAAAATAAAAACATTAAAAACAATGTTAGAAAGTATTTTTTTATAACAAAAGAGAGTTGTTAGACAGAAATCATTAATCATGTAGGCGTCCATTCATCTTTCCGAGCTATTCATCAATCTTGAGTCATTCTACTTTAATAAAAATTTTTTTTAGGGGAAAACAAACCAAATTTATTTTTTTTAAAAAAAATCATCGAAGCATTAAATGTAGAAAAAAAACAAAAAAATTTTGCGCATTTTTTCTTGTTTTCCTTTTTTTACTCGCCCCAATTTTTTTCTGAAACACATTTCGATATTTTATATAAAAAATTTTGTCTCGCTGTACTTGAATGGGGCCCACGGGAATAAAATTTGGTCCGGTTTTTCTAAGTTTTTTCTTGAAAAGTCGCTTTTTCTACGCGAGCCCAACCGGCGTCTTCCGTAATGGTTTTCCCAATCGCCGGATTTTAAAGGGTGTCGTAAAAAGGGATAGATATTTGCTCCCCTGATCTTTTCACCAAAGCACATTAAAAAAAAAAACAAAATTTAAAAAATAAAAATTTTTAAAAATTAATTTTTTTGGTTTAATTATCTTTAATCTTAACTTTCACCAGTTAATTTTTTTTCAGCAATTTTAACTTAAAATTTTTTGGAAACAACAATTTAAAATCAACTTATTTAAAAAAAAAAAAAAATTTTAACTACCCAAAACCTTGATAAATTACTTAATAATTTTTTACTAAAATTTAAAAATTATTTTAAAATTATATTATTATTCTTTTAAAATGTATCTGTTCAAAATTTATCTTATATTCTTTTATGTTATTATAAATATAAAAATCAAAAGTATCAATGTGACGCTTAGGGACATCCCTGGGCGAAAAAATGGGGGGGGACTGGGTCAATTTACGCCAAAAATTATTAAAAAAATTCTGGCAAAAAAAAGCAACAAGCAAACAAGACCGGAGGCAATCCTGGAGGCCCCCTCCGGACCCCTTTTTAAAAAACCCGTAACGCGTTTAAACAAAAAATTTTTTTAATCGGGGGAAGCCGAAAAAATTTTAAAAGCAAAAAGAAAAAAAAAAAAATTTAAGCAAAAGAAAGGAAAAAGATTAACAAAAAAAAAAATCAAAAAAAAGAAACAAAAAAAAAGAAAAACGAAAAAATAAGGGGACAAAACAAAAAAGCCGGGGGAAAATTTTCAAAAAAAAAAAAAAATTTTAAAAAAATATTAAAAAAGAAAAAACCCCAAAAAATTTTAAAATTTTTTTTTCTTAATTGTTTAAAATATTTTTATTATTATATCATAAATATTTTAATTATTATTATCAATTAAAAGCAAAACAAAACTACCGTGAAATTCGGATGCAGGAGAGAATTTGGACAAAATATTTTTTTCCACTTGCAGATTATGTTCCTGGTGGTGAGATGTTTACGCATCTGTATAACACTCAATTTGCGGAGAGGGAAGTACGAATTTACGTCGGGCGAAATTGTTTTGGGCGCTAGAACGTCTCCACGAGGTATGTATTAATAACAAAATATAATAATAATAATAATATGCATAAACATATAAGTAATTTTTGACAAAAATATTTATCGGTTCTCCATGTACAAGACAAAAATAATAGTAAAGTATTTTTCGCTTTAATTCCTGACAAGTTTTTTTAATTAAAATTTTAAATTTATTAAATTTAATTAAAAAATCAATTTAATTTAGTTTGAAATGTAATAGTTGGTTTATATTAAAAATATAATTAACGAATCTCTCTCTCCGTTTTGTCGCAGCTTGGCATAATCTATCGAGACATCAAGCTCGAAAATATTCTGCTGGATAGAGATGGGCATCTCGTATTGACGCATTTCGGTCTCAGCAAGAATTTTTGCCGCACGAGAGAACGGCAACGCGCGCACTTACTCATTTTGCGGAACCATCGAATACATGGCCCGGAAGTGGTTGCAAGGGGGTTCCAGCGGCCACGATATTGTAAGTTAATTTAAAAGCGCGTTCTTATTTTGCAATTCCCTTCAGGACCTAAATAGAATTATAATGAATATATTTAAAAAATCGAAAAAATTATTCCAATTTAGATTTTTTATTTGTCGTCTTGATTAGGTATATGCAACGTAATAAATAAGAGATCGATGACAAATTTCTAAAAATTTTTATTTATATGAAAAAATTGATACAAAAAAAAAAAACACTTAAAATATATTAAATATTTATTACAGATAATAGTATTATTAATTTTATTTGTTTTAAACCCCTTGGGGATGCTGGGAAAGTAACTTTGGGGGGTTTCGGTACAAATTTCAAAATTGGTACGTTTTGAAATTTTAACTTATATATAATAGTAATTTTGAAAAAAAAAAACCTAAATTTTTAATTAAAAAAATGTGACGGGTAAAAAGGGGTTTTAAGAAAAATTTTATAATTTTTTTTTAATATTTCAAAAGCTTTTTTTTTTAAATTTTTTAACTTGCAAAAAAACATTTTTAGTATGTTAATATGTTTTGTGGATCTTAGAAATGATTTAAAATTAAATGATTGAGTTAATGCCGCGATCATTAGATAAACCCAAAATGCCCCCTCTATTAAATGGATGATCTGGTTCGTCAAAATTCCCTGTAAATCAAAAAAAAAGGTGGTAGAAAAAACAAATCTTTACACTTATGGAAAAAAATTTTACATCTTTATGCTGCTGCCCCAAAGGGTTTACTTTTTGTGTCAGGATAATTTTTGCAGAATTGCCTTTGTCACGGATAATATGGTTATTTTTTTATTGGAATTCGATTTCAAGTTATATCGCAATCGAAAATACCCAAAAAATGTTATTTTTATACACAAATTTTTTTTTCCCCCTTTTGGCCTTTTAAAAAAATTTTAAAATTTAATAAAAACCCTGAAAAAAATTTTGTTTTAAATTTTCTTTTTTGTCACACTATATCTTTTTGTTAGCCTATT
>NW_028189537.1:0-19832 GCF_048542155.1 Nylanderia fulva
CAGACCCGGCATGCGCGCCTGGGAACAATCCGTATTTTCGAGGCACTCAGAGTTTGTAAGGGGAAGCGGCGAGCTCCGGGCCGAACACTCTGGGGCCAAGTCTTAGGACACCAGTTTTTGGGCTATCGGTTTGTTTACCGATTTTGCGTTTTCATTTCCTAGATTATTTGTCCAGAGTTTGTGCTGGTCAATCTAGTCATTCGCAGTTTCACTTTTTGTTTTAAACTCTCCTTCGACTCTTCGGCATTCACGCCTCGGCCTTGGCTCTGTGTGCGAAACAAGCAAGAGGGAGCCACGCTACTACACACTAGGTGTGCGCGCCACATATGAGCCATTTGGTCTTGCGACTCCGACTCGTGGCAATGCTGTGCTAGTAAGTAGATAGGGACAGTGGGAATCTCGTTAATCCATTCATGCGCGTCACTATTAGATGACGAGGCATTTGGCTATGTTTCGTCTACGGTGCGCGACGACTGCTACAAACATCACAGTCGCCAAGTCGCCACCGACAACGAATATTGCAGAGCTGGGGGGGGGGGGGGGGGGGGGGGGGGGGGGGGGGGGGGGGGGGGGGGGGGGGGGGGGGGGGGTAAACGAACATTACTTCGAGTACTCCTGTGCGCTCCGCCACAGCGGCTGCCAGATCATTACATGATCGGTACTTCTCCACCTTACGCTCGTGGGACATCTCCAACGCGTTTCGCTACACACTTTTTTTAAAAAACCCCCCTTAGCGATGGTCAGGTCGGGCCCCTCCGGCCGGCAGACGTCGAATACGCTTGTTCCGCATCGACGCGCCATCCCTTCTGCTGTAATCGCCACCAACTTGACGGCAAAAACTATGACTCTCCTCGGTCCTCAATGCAACACCCGCGATGGTATTTAGAGAGAGTCGTGGTTGGTTCGTGATGGGGCCAACGAAGTCCTCTAGTTAGGCCCTTTCAGCCTCTCCACGTCCAAGTTGTACCTCCCACCTCCTCGTGGTGCTCCCGGAAACGGCCTACTTTGAATTTTAGACTTGGTAGGTGTCCGACTAAGCGAGTGTACAGCGAGTGCGCCCCTAAGGGCTCGGCCCATGCGCCTACGGTCATGGTGAGTTGTGGGGCCAAGAAAGACCGGGGTTTTTTGGGGGCTCTCGGTTGTCCCAAACCGTTTGGCCCCCCTACACGCAGCATATTATGAAAAAAGCTAAAATGATTCTGATGTCCCGGGTTCTCGGTGGCCCGGGGGCTGCGTGCGAGGCTCGCTTTAGTGAGCGCGCGAGAGTGCGGAGGACCCTGACGGGTCCCCAGCTGGTCCGTCGCGAATTAAATATAAGGACCAGCCAGCTGAAGTGGCGCCTAGGGGGGAGATGGTCCGGACTTTTTGGGCGAATTCCAAAACATGCGTGTTTTGGGGTGTCCACAAGTACGTGCACAACCACTAAAAACCACCGTGCATAAATGTTACCGCGTAAGGCCAGATGGTCAGGGGAAAACTAATTCAGGGCACGGCTGAGGCAAAGCATTTACCCGGGGAAACCTTCATTACCCCTATCGGGAGAAAATTTTCCCCCAAATAAATCTCAAAGCCATCAGGGAAACGGCGACGGAGCCTTACCATATGTTAAGATTTCTCCCAAAGAGATCTATTGCGCGCCGATTGTGATCGAAGGCGATAGGAGGGTGGGGTGGGCAGAGCCGACACCTTTTTTCCTGGGGCCATTGAGGATTCTGACGATCAACGCATCACCCCCCCCTAACAAAGTTCTAAAAACTGGGGGGAAAAATTACATCACTCTAAGCAGAGTGGGGCGTTCCGTACTACGGGCTGATATTTTTGCGGGCCGGGCAAAAATGCTCTGACGGCGGGGGGCGCGTCTTGGCTATCGAGATGGCGGGGATGATCTTCCCTTTCGGCCGCTACTTTTCGCCCTCCGCCGCGTTTCGGCAAAAAAGCACTGTCCTCCATTAAACGAAGAGCAAGGAGCAAAAGAAAAAGAGGGAAAATGCAATTGTGTACCCCCCCTTTACAAAAGAACAAAAAGTCCTTTTGCCGTATCCTCGGGGGCGACTCGTGCGCGAGAGCCGTCTGCTGTAAAATTCCTTAAGCGGGCGCCCCATTATGGGGCCTCCAGCGGTGCGGAGGGACATGCGGACTTGCTGAGTCTTTTGGGGGAACGGCACGGGCTCGAGTCGGGCCGGAACCGTACTGGGGCCCCAAAGGGGTTCACCCGAAGGTCTGGGCATGGCGCTGCCAGGGGATCCAGTTCCGGGGCGAAAGCCCTTTGCTCAAAAATCCTATAACACCTGCAGGGGGAAAAACGGTTTCCGAAAGGCTGGCCCTTTTGCGCCCGGATTGGCCCAAATTTAGCAGATTGGGGAAACGCTCTCCGGATTCTTCTGCGCTTCGTTCAATCTGCTGCTCCGGGCAGAACACCCCTCATAAAATCGCCACAACCAAAGGGTTTCCTTGAAAAGGGGGGGGTATTCCGACGGCCAGGTCCGACGGAATACCGACCTCTCAGCATAGTCCTTATAATAAACATTTCCCAAAAGATATTGGAAAAGGTTTGGGGGCAGCCCTCACATCTTCGACGGGCCCCAAAAAGGGTTTCCGGGCCGGTGGACGGTATGGAAACTCCCGAGAACGTTAAAGGATCATAGTTACCCCCCCTTTTTACCCGCGCTTGTTTAAATTTCTTCACGTTGACATTCAGAGCATGGCCAAATGAATTGCGTAAAACACCCCGAGGGCCATCGCAATGCTTTGTTTTAATTAGACGTCGGATTCCCCTATCCGTGCATTTCTGAGCTGAGCGTGAATGGGGGCCAAAGGGACGACCACGACGGCTGGGCCCCGCCCGGAAGCCACCGAAGGAAGATCCGCGGGAGCCAAAGGGCAGGGGCCCGGGTCGGTCCCGGACGGCGCGAGAACGCCGCCTTCACCTCCCCCGCCCGGCACGTCAGCCAACCCGCTTCCTCCCAAAGCCCGCCGCCCCCTCCTCAGAGCCACCCTTTTTTCCAAAGTTACGACCCAAATTTGCCGACTTTTCTTACCTACATTATCTACGACAAAAGGGCTCTTTCCTTTGGGAGACCTTCGGATTGGGTCAAACCCGGGCGGAACCTCCACGTGCCCTCCTCCTGGATTTTCAGGTCCGGGGAAAATCCGCACCGCGCACTGCGGTCTCTTCGCGTTCCAAACCCTACCCCTCCCGCAAAGGGTTTTCCCGGACCGAACGCTTATACAAAGAAAACCTTCCCGGCCCCACGGGGCTCCGGTTTTTTGGGGTTTACCCCGACAACACTCTTCGAGGCCCGAATTGTATCGGTTCCGCCCTTTTTTCCGAATGGAAGGTTCCCCTTTCGCCCGACGGGCGTGTGTCTTTTCTTAATATTTATTTTTATTTCTCGACCTCGATATATTGTACCCGTCTTTGACATGGGATTTCTCCTAGGGCTTGGGATCACTGACCGTTTCAACGCTGTTCACACGAAACCCTTCTCCACGCATCCTCCAGGGCCTCGCTGGATTTTGCTACTACCACCAAAGATCGCCCGAGGGCGGCTCCAGCAGGCTTCGCCCCAACCCTTCGGGCCTCACCGTCGCGACCCTCCTCTCGTCGGGCTTCGGGACCCGGGGAAAACAACGCCCGCTCCCTTTTGCCGCCCCACTTCCGTGACGGCAGAGTAAGGCCCGACGCTTCAGGCCCATCCTTTTTCGGGGCTTTTTGCTTGGCAGTATTGTTAACCTCCTTAGGGGTTTCCGACTTCCGGGGACACGTCCTGCGTCTTAACCCAACCCCCCTTTTCGGGTGTCCCATAGCGTGATTTTGGGCGCCTTAACTCTGCGTTTGGTTCATTCCCACACGCCATTTTTCTGCTTACCAAAAAAGGGCCCCCTTTGGGCCTCGGCCGAGATCTCGTGGTTAAAATTCAAGAAGCCAAATCTCACCCTTTAAAATTTTGAGAATAGGTTAGTCGTTCGGCCCCAAAGCCTCAACTTCGCTTACCAATAACCTCGCCCCGGTTCCGACGAACCCGATTTCCAGCTACTTTGGGGGAAACTTCGGGGGGAACCACTACTAAGGGTTGGATTTCTTGCCCCTATACCCGTTCCGACATCGTTTGCACGTCAAATCGCGGGGACCTCCACGGGGTTTTTCCCCTGACTTCGCCTGACCGGGCATGTTCCCTTTTTTGGGTTTCCCCAACGTTACCTCTGGGGGCGCCTCTTCTCGCATGAGAAGGACCCCCGGGAGGCGAGGCCGCTGCGACCGGGGCCCCATCCCCCCGGGTCACGGCCAGGGCAGCCCTTTCATTTTCATTACCCCTTTTGGGGTCTCGCGACAAGTCCCAAACTCGCGTAATTTAACTCCTTGGCCCGGTTTCAAGAGGGGCCCCTAAGAGTCCCCAAAAGCATACTCGCCGACCGTATGGGTCTCCCGCAACCCGGGAGACTTCGTAGGCCTGTCGAAGGGTCCCGTACTGTAAAAACGGGCCAGGCCCGGGGACGCGCAAGTCCAAACCTCGATACCGTGGTGCGCGCTTGCGACGGTCTCGACGCCCGTAATAGGGGGCCTGATCCTTCGCGTACCGCCGACACCGGCCCGGGGCGCCCCGGGGTTTTTCGCGTGCCGTTTTTTCCGGCCGCGACAACACCGCACCCGGCCGTAGACCGACACCCAGGGGGTCGCGACGTTCTACTTGGGGAATCACGACGACAGCCCCGACACGGCCAGGGTAGCGTGCCCGCCCCGGGGCCCGCAAGGACTCCGCGGGAAAATCCCGACCGACGCGAAGCCAGCGCCCTGACGTTTAACTCCCCTTCGATTTTTTTGGGTTTCTTATTTTCCCCCAAAACGTTTCACGTACTCTTAAACCCTTTCTTAAAGTCTTTTAATTTTTCCCTCCGGTACTTTCGCTTGGGTCTCGGGTCGTATTTACCTTAGAGGGAGTTTACCACCCCCATTCTGCATCCAAAAACCCAAAAGGAGAAAATCCTCCCGAGGGCGCCCCGGGTGTAGGGCCTGGCCCCTCTCGGGTAATGGCCCCATTAAAGATGGACTTGGACCGCCGGGGCCCCCTCGGGATAAGCGGATCCCCCCAAACCCCACCACATTTCCCTGCGGGGAACCGCGGGATTCGGGCTGGCTTTTTCCTGTTCGCTCGCCCTACAAGGAAATCCTGTTGTTTTCTTTTCCCCCCCCCTTAAAATACCCCTTAAAATTCAGGGGGAAAATCTCGCCGCTCGAGGTCGTCGCATAGGACTTTCGTAGCCGTTTGCCTCCTCCGCGTCGCTCATCGCGCTCTCCTCTTTTAATATATTTTAAGGGAGAAGAGAAGCCGAACGAGAGAGCACACGGCACACCAAAACGCGAAAGGCAATCGCCAGCCAAACCGCCACCACTTTTGGTGGTAAGGGAACGATATATCGGGGGGTTCGAGATTCTCGGTCCCCCTTCTTTTTTATATAAAAAATTGGGGCGGAAAATCGATTCACAGTACACACGCGGCGCGCCGGTCCCCTTTTTCCTTTACAAATTTGTGGACTCGGACCCCGGGGTCGGTCGCGTTCAAACCCCTTCCCTAAAGGGTGGGTTTACGAATCTCTCTCCGCCGGACACGATCCCCGTAATTTCTCCGTAATCCGTTTGTGTGGGGGCAAGGCGCCTCGGCAAAACCGCGAGCGCTATCGACCAAACGCGGCAAAAATGCGAGAGCATTCCGGTCATCTGTGTGATTCGGAGGGAAGAGGGGTAACAACGCTCCTCTTCGGAACAACGCGCACCGCCGCTTAGCGAAAGGGGTCCTTTTACCGCCCGACCTTTTATTGGGCCCGTTTGTTCTCCCTTCGCGCGCGCCTTACCTCCCCCCTTTTTCCCGCTCTCGCGTACCACACACTTGGATACACAAACACGTTTCCCCTCTTAAAATTCGCGAGCTTTCTCGGGGCGCGCTTTTTCGCCAAGGGTTTTACACCTTGTGCGCTTCTCCTCCTCTTTTATTTTTCGGGTGTCTTTCAGACCCCAGGATTTCACCCGGGGCCGGTCGCGCGCACAGACCCCTCGGCGAACTCCACATTGCTCGTAGCCCATTGTAAGCTTGGCACGGGGAAAGGCGACGGGGCCCCGGCCCATTCTCGGGTCCCCGCTCGGGGAAAGGCTCGTTTTTCGGACGCAAGCAGTTTGGGGGACAAAAACGCCCCTCCCGGGCCCGTGGTCGGGGAATTGTATCCGTGCCCAAGGCTTCAAATTCATGTTCATTGCCGCAGTTCAAAATTTTAAACGCGCATTGGCGTTTCTTTTCATCGACCCCGACCCAAATGACCCCCGTTCGGGTAATCTTTTCAAAATTTTTTTGCTTCGCGAGAACGCCTTCTCTTAAACCATCGGGGTTCTTCTCTCGCAGAAAAAAGGAATATCGGGGGTGGCTTTTCATCCCTTTTCCCGCGCCTCCGGGGGACCGCGCGGACCCCCGCCTTCCCCCGGGGGAAAGGGCTACGCACAAAGATAAGTTTGTGGTTTTCCTTTCGAGCGTCTTTCCCCGAAACGGGAGACCCCGGGGGGGAAGCTCTTTGAAAAAAACCGTCGGCCGACACTTGACAGTTTGGCAAAATTCACATCCCTTTTTTGGGTTATTTTAATATTAAAAAATATTGGGGGTCCCTCGCTCGGCATTTCGCGGTCGCAACCGTGTGTTCCGGACCTGCCCCCTGCTCCGCAAAACGGGGGCCGCGTCGCAAACGTCGGGGGTGCTGCACACCGCGTCCGGGGAAAGGTTCCCCCGGTTCGCGCTAAACGCCGAATCGCCCTCTGGGGGTTTTGTGTGGCCGGAATGGCACCCCCGAGCGTATCCGAACGTCTCGCTCCGAATCGTCTCAAAACCCCCCGGCGCGCTGTTTTCCTTCCCGACTATTTCGGTCAAAGGGCGCGCGGCGTCCGTTTTTTATTTTAAAAAAACAAAACAACAAATTCCGTCAAACCTTTTATTTTCTTTTTCTCTGAGAGCCCTTTTCAGCGCGTCCATTCAGTCGCCGACTGCTCAGCGCCGTCTCCCCCCAAAAGAAGATCTCGACGCGGGCAGACCCCCGGGAACGTTAATCCTTCCGCATTTTCACCTACAAACCTTTTTTACACTTTTTTCTTCCTCAAAATGATCAATTTGGGTCATTTTCCCCGCAACTGGGGCAATGCCGAAAAAATTGCCGCGCCCCAGCCCAAAGATTTTCACTAATCTTTCAATGGTTAGCGAGGGGCGGTGTGTAAAAAGGGCGGACGAAAAATCACGCAGTTTATGCCCGCGCTTACTGGGAATTCCTTTCGGGGGAACAATTGCAAGCCCCATCCTAGCACAAAGGGAGGTTCGCGGGTTACCCGGGCCTTTCGGCCAGGAACACCGCTGATTCCTCATGAGCGCGCGTGCGGCCCAAACACTAAGGCATCCAGCCATTTTGCTCAATCTCGGCGGGCTGCCCCGCCTTCCCTCTAAAAGTTTGTTTGTCTTGGTAGAAAAAAACCCGCCACCCGAAGCCGGGGCCTTCGCATCCCATGGTACGCTATTTGCAGGCTAGAGTCTCGTCGTTATCGGTTAACCAACAAATCGCCCCACCAAATGAAAGGCCACACCACCACCCACCGAATCAAGAAAAACTATCAATCTTTCAATCCTTCCGTTCTGGCCTGGGGAGGGTTTCCCTGTTGAGTCAAATTAACCCCGGGCTCCCTCCTGGGGGGCCCTTCCGTCAATTCCTTTTAAATTTCACTTTGCAAACCCTACTTCCCCCGGAAACCCCAAAAACATTTTCCCCGGAGCGGGCCCCCCAGCACGGGGGAACTTCGGGGGGATCGCTACTGGCTCGTTTATGGTTAATAGGCGGTATCTGCGCCTTCGAACCTCTAATTTCGTTCTTTATTAATGAAGAGGGAAGGAAAGAGAGCGTTGCGGAAGTGAGTGAAACGTGTATGAGAGTAATTTTTTCGAGACTCCGTAAATTCCTTTTCGGAGACAACAAAATTTTAAAAAGTGCGATTTAGAAAAAAACGGACATTGTGGGGGAAATAGGACAATGATGAAAATTTGTGCAAAATGAAAATCGGGGAACGGTGATGATGCATCGACGAGTCGGGATTAAGCCCACGCGGGAAAGGGGAAAACATGCGAGCGTAGTGCAAAAATGTTGAAAAAGCGGGGATTGAAAAGGCAGGAAGAAGTGAAAACAATGAAAAAGAAAAAGAAGAGTTTGGTAATAGTGAAGCGGATGATCAAAAGCGAATGTGACAAATGAGGAATAAGAAATGATGAAACTGTGAGGTCCGAAAATTTCGGTGAACCGTGGGAAGGGTGGGGGGTTAGCGGTTGAGCTGAGCGGGTGTTGAAAAAAATAAAAGAGTGTGGTCAGTTTAAAAAAAAGCTGGCCTAAAAGGTTTTCGCCTCGCAATAGGCCCAAAATCATCTTTTACGAGTGCCAAGATTGGGGAGTGAAGTGTTTTAAAGAAGAAATTAAAAGGAGCTTGAAAGGGCGAGTGGGTGAGAGAGATTTATGGAACGTGGGTGTTGTGAGTAGGAAAGCAAAAATGAAACCCCGGAAATGTTATTAAATTACAGTGCAAAAAAATGTGCTCTGATGACGGACGAGTGTTTTTGCATTGGGAAACCTTTAGGGTGAAAAAGTTTTTCGTGTGCTGAGGGGCCACAAATGCTTTCCCTTTGGCCATGATGCCATGCACCGAAAAAGGGAAAAAAAATTGCCAAAAAAGTGGAGTGTAGGACACATGATAGAGTTGTAAAAAAGGAAAAGGGGTGTAGAAACTTTAAACTGAAAAGGGGGGAAATGTGATCACTCGGTTCTGTCCGATTTGGCCGGAAAACTAAGCGTTAGAGAGAGAGAAAACGAAATAAATCAATATTTTGCTGAATGTGGGCGTAACTGCCAGAGACGTAAAAGCAAATTTTTGTGAGCTGGGTGAATATGCCGAACGTCATTTTTGTAGCACTGCTGCAAAACCGTATGAAAGGGTGGGACATTGGGGGCCTTTCCCATAGTATGGATGTATTTGGGGTAAAATGACGGTGAAACAGCGTGGTGTAAATACTCAGTTAACTTTTTGTTTTGTGGGGAGTTACGAATAATTGGGTAGTTGTTTTTTGAAGGGAACTTTGGGGAAATGTTGTGTGTCCTGTATTGCCAGTATGGGAGTGTCGACCCCACTTTGGGGGTACATGACCAAAATTGAGACGGGGCCGGGGGAAAGCGTCTGCTGATAGGTATGGATGCGAAAGCCGTCTCTTCCCTTGGGGTTACAAGGGGGGGGCGCAGAGAGAGGAAGGGGTGGGAGGTTTGGGGAATGGATATTTTCACGGAAAGAATTTTTTTAAAAGACCAACGATTTTTCCGTTCGCGGCCGAAAGAGGTACATCGATGCACTTTCGGAACGGCGTGAATGGAGGGGGCCGTAATGAGTGGGGAAGAAAGCCGACTGGGGATGAGTGACCATAACGTATTGTTAATGGTTACCCAAAGAATGTAGGTACGAAGAGGGGTGCGTTTGTGAGTGTGCAAGGATACTGGGAAGGGTATATTGTAAGCGAAGATGCGTTGAGGATGCAGCGAGCGCCATAACAAAAAGGTGCGCAGAGCTGTGTAGACGAATATGAATGGATCCATATGCAATGATCGATGGATGAAAGGGTAAAAATGTGGTATGCTAGGGAACTTGTGGGGGGACGGTAGCTTGAGAAACGGAAAGGCTGTGGGAAACACACACGGCTTACCAGGTGCGAAAAGGGAATGGAAGCAAGTGGAAGAAAAATGAAAAAAAGTAAGTTGTTTTGCGGAGTAATAAGGGGAAATGGAGTGAAAAAGAAAAAATTGGGAAACGTTTGTGAGGTAACTGGGAAAGGGGGTCCCCGGGGGAGTATATAAGGGGGTGCATGGAAAGCGTGATAGGGGAAAATTAATTCTAAAGTGATTAGATGCGAACATGAAAGAAGCGCGGATGAGTAATGAAAAGATTCTTTCCCCGGGACAAGGGGCGAAAGTGGCGATGACGCCGGGAACTGAGGGGGGAAGAAAAGCATTTTAAAGGGGCGAAGTGGATTTGCATGAGATGAAAAGTGGGGAAGCCCTGGTTGGTGGGGGGATTTTTAGTTTCGAGGATTTGGCGTGCTGTCCCGATGGGTGAAAAATTTGATGTATTTTTGAATACAGGTGTTTTCCCCCCCGGCGTGGAAACTAGGCGGGTGGTAGTGGGGTTATTGAAGTCCCCAAAAACCGGTCGGACCCTGGGCTTATAGGGCCCTTTCGCTGTCCGTTCTGGGGAAAAGGGTTTGGGGCGAATAAAGGTTAAACTCAGCGAACGATGGGTGGAAAATTTGGGGGACCCCAACGGATTCGTAAGGGAAACGGTCGACGGGGGTCATGGAAACATTTTCTACTGGTGAATGGGTCGGAAGAAAATATGGTTGGGGGTTCTGGACTTTAAAGGGCGTTTGATAACCAGAGTGGGAATTTTTGATCAGAAATTTTGAGGGTTTAAATTTAAGAATTGAATTATGGAAAACCCCATTTACGGGAGGGGTTTATGCATGATGGGTTCTGTGACACATTGGAAGCTAAGCGTGCTGCCCGCAGGCTCCATCTTGTCCATTTATATGGAACCCCAAGAGGATAACTGTTGTGGGGGCGCTGGAAATGAATGTAAAGTTTGCTACGCGGATGACTTGTTTGTTGGTCGTCAAGGGAAACCAGCAAGTTGGGGGGAAAGGGTCTAAGGGATGAAATGGTGACAATGGGAGTGAAAGTAGGGGTGGTGTGTCTTTAAAAAAACTGTGATAGTTGATAAAAGGGAGTATGGCGGACGAGGCCTCCCAAAGAGAGTGTGATAGATCGGAGGGATGCGAGGCGTGAAATTCGGGTGTTTGTGTGGTAAAAGGTGAACTACAGTTGCTCTGGATGTCTAGAAGAAAAAGTATAATGTGGGGGGAAAATTAAGACCGTGTTAGAAGTGAGGGGGTTTGGGGAAAAAAAGCTTGACTGTGTTTAAAGGGCTTTCATGTCTTGTGATTAGGGCGGGGTATTAGGGGGGAGAATTTGAATATGGGGGAGCTCATAATAGGTGCCAGCGATTTTGGGGTTGAGTGCGTGTCAAGTTGTAGAAAGGGCCACGGCGGCCTGCAATCCTTTGGGTTGCTTTCCGGGGGACTTGGAGTGCGTGAAGAGATGTTTTTATAAAGGGGAAAAGGGAAATTTTATGAGTGGTATGATGTATGAATGATTGACTTTCGTAGAGAGGTGTGGAGGATTATGGAAAGGGGAGGGGGGCTGTATGGATGTGGCGAAAATAATAAGTGCGAGAAAGGAAAAGTGACTTAATTTTTAAAGAATTAAATTCGCGGGTAGGCCGAGATTCGAGCCCACTTGAGCCGGCTATTCCTGACAGGCAGGATTTAATAATTCCTGTATAACGTGGTCTTCTAAGGAACGTGCATGCGGAGCGGAGAAGAATTAAAAACATGTTTGGTTGAGGGCCAAAGTATGGTTTTTAAAGGGAACCCGATGAGTGGGGGGTATTGTGCGAGAGAATGGCGTGTGGATGAGTCGCATGTTGGAATTAAGGAAAGTATGAAAGTGGGTTGGGGTGTAAAGCGAAAATTGTTTTCAGGAAGGGGGCACTAAAAGGGGGATAAGAGAACGATTTCCCAAACAAAGGCCACCCCCTGCCTGGGGGTGAGGCCCCCGAAACCCGGGGGTGGTCTCGGCCCGAAGATTCAACCAGGATCTTGACTGGTACCACGGGATTTGGTTGCCCAGGGGATTTCCCCGTCCCGGCAATTGAGGGCGGACTCGTGGGGGGAGTGGTTGAAGCCGCATGCTGGTTAGGGCTCTCGGGCCTCGACGGTGACACGTTCTGCTCGGGGACCCTCCTGCACCTGGGGAAGCTTTGGACGGCGCCCGCCCCCCCCGGGGGGTTTCCGAAGAGTCCTACAAACCGGGGCCCGGTATTCCTGGCCTGCTGGAAAAGAGCTGATGGGCTTATCCCCATTTCCCCACCCATGGGGGCGGGTTTTATTAAACTCTCTGAGCGGTACCGCACGTTAAAAACAAACCCCGACTCGTTTTCCCATCTACTTTCCCCAGGGGGCTTTGACGATTTGACAGTAACGGGCATGACGCACCGGGGCCCCAAGGTCCCTTTCAAGCCAGAGGGAGGGCCCTGTCTGGGGTGCTGGCCGCAAGGTTTAAATTTGCCACCCCGAACGACCCCCAGGGGCACCTGGCCAACCTCTGTGGTTATATCGCCTTACCAGGTAGGGGGGCTCTGCCTTTGTGACATTTTTTTTTTCCCGCCCTACTCGGGATACCTGGAAAAAACAAAACTCAACAAAACACAAAACTTTTCTGATATTTTGGGAACGACTATGCTGGGGACGAAAGTAACCGAAACTTGACCCGAAAAAAGAGAAAAGAGAATTGCTTTTTTGCCGAGGGGGTCTGTAATAGATCACCCCCTTCGGGTAGTACCCAAAAGACCGAAAGACGCTGAGGGGAAAACAAAGGCTGGGGTGATTCTGAAATAGAAGGGTGGTTGAAAAAAAATTTGAACAGCACAGGAGAAATAAGTGGGAAAATGGGGAACAAGGAACACTCGAGACATTCATTTTAAAGAAACAACAAATAAAAAAAAAACGCAAAAAAAAATACTATTTTCCAAAAGGGGGTACTAGAAAAAAACTACTTTATTTTTTGAAAAAGAAAAAAGGAAAGCTGCTTACCAAACTGTTCTGACTTGAGGCCTAAAGGACTCCCAGCCAATTTACGGGGGAACTCCAAGGGCGCTCGTGCTGTAAAAAAAAAAAAAGGAAATCAATACTACCACAAAGTTACTAAATTTAAACCTATAAAAGAAGACGAAGATGCGGAAAGAATAGTGAAATAAGTAGGGGGGTTTAAGGACTGCATAACAAAAAAAGGCTGAGGGTAAAAGGAATAAGCAAAAAAGAGGAAAGATAGTGGTGGAGGTAGAAAAAGAGACGGGGGCTTTTTTGAAAAGAATAAACCCAACAACAAAAAATTGAAAGTAGAGGAGCCAGGAAAAAAAATCCACTCTTATAATTTATGACGTAGACAGGGAATTTAAATTTTTAAGATCTCAAAGAATTTCATTCTTAAAACTGTGAATCCGGACCAAAACGAATGAAAAATACCAAAAGGTTGTGTGGGGGAAATATACTTCTCGGTCCTCAAAACACCTGCGATGGTACTTAGAAGAGTCGTGGTTGGGTTTGTGATGGCCAACAAGTCCCCTATAGGGCCTTCAGCCTCTCACCCAAATTGTACCCCCACTCCTTTTGGGGCCCCGGGAAAAGGGCCCACTTGAAGTTTTAAAAACCGGGAGGGGGTTCGACTAAGAGATTACAGCAAAATGCGCCCCCAAGGGGGTTTCGGCCCATCCCCTACGGCAGGGGGTTTGTGGGGGGAAAAAAGACCGGGGGTTTTTTGGGGGGGTCCGGGTTTTCAAAAGTTTGCCCCCTTACAACACGCATTTAATTATGGAGAGAACTTTGAATGAGATATGTCCGGGTTCTCGGATGGCCCGACGCTTGCGAGTTCTCGCTTGAGTGAGAGCGCGAGGGTGCGGAGTACCCTACTGGGTCGCAGCTGGTCCGTCGCCAACACACTAAGCGACCGCCAGGCTGAAGTGGAAGCCAGAGGATGACATGGGTCAGCTTGAGCCGTGTTCGGCGAGGTTCCGGACATGCGGTCTTGTTTCCACAGTACGTTCTCCGCCACTACAAGCCAAACAGTTGCTATGTAGGCTACTTATAATTTCATCCAAGATCTTGAAAAAATATTGTTTATTTCATTGAAAGTATAAGCGAAAGACAAAGAATTCCTATGTACAATAAATGATGAATGTGTTTTGTTTGTATATTGATTTTTCTTAAAACATTATGTATTTAATGAATTTGAAGTTATTACAAATGTATACAATGTAAGTTTAAATAGTGCAGTTAAAGTGTAAGGTGGTACATAAAATTTAGAGTGTAAATGAAAGGTGTGGACGATGATGCTCCAGTACATAACTCCCCCCCAAGGTGACGGTATTCGTGGCAATGGACTTTCTTCTCTTTGGTGGGTAGGGGGCGTAAAAAGCTTTTCCAACATAGAAGAAGAAGAGGATTTGAAGTAGCAGACACAGGGCTGGAAAGTAGCAGGAACAGAGCTGAATAGCAGGACAGTAGTTGAAATAGCCGGAACAGAGTTGAAATAGCGGAAGCCGGACCTGAAGATCGTAGAAGTTCAGTAGAATCTGAAGTTCTAGGAAAGGAAGGCTGGCTTGAGACGTTTTCTTCGACATATTGACAACTCTTCCTGACACTTAACTGCAATAAATAGATCAAGATTACGTTTCCTCAATGGAAAGGAGCCAGAATAAGGCGGTTGTAGTGACTTCCTACAGTATCTTCTCGAATCCAAACATGAGTACAATCAAAATATTTGTGAACAAAAGGTGATCCTTTTGCATGATGACTTGAGGAGTGATCTATATTCTCATATAATCCTGTGTTTTTCAAGCAAATTTCAGGATCTTGCAGAGATCTTCTTCCTAATGAAAATTCCTCCAGGAATACGAAGAGTGGATCCATAAAGAATTTCTGCAGTGAACTTTTAAAATTTTTCTTTGAGACACGAACGTAACCCAAAAGAACTGAATGGAAGAGCTAACCAGTTGGTTGTTTCGTGGCACATAATAGCTGCTTTCAAAGTCCTATGCCTCCTTTCCTCCAAATTCCATTGAAGCGGATGATAAGCAGAAGTTCCTAATCCTTTGGCATACATTAAGATTTTGTTTAAGCTTTGAATAAAGCTTCTTCAAACGTAGGACCTTGATCTGTTGTGAATCTGATAGCATAACCAAACGGCTAACACCACCCAGTGTGAATAAAATGTTTGAACTATTTCACAGAAATCTCAGAAATAGGGAACAGCTCTTCAGGCCATCTGGAAAAACGATCAATCATCGTACGACAATACGTTAATTTTGACAAATAGGAAGGTGGTCACAAGTCTAAATGCACAGCTGAAATCGTGATCCTAGCGAATTGCCAATCTTAATTGGAGATCTGTGTGTCTTGAAATCTTCGCACGTTTGGCAATGGAAGACAAGTTCGTATTCCATTCCTTCACATTTTCATTCAAAGAGGCAATGAATTTCATCATAGTATTGTTTTCTGAATTGTTTACATGTCAATCTGCCGCTGGGTGAGCGCGTTTCCACTGAACCACATCAAAAATTCTCTTGCGTAAGAGTTTAGGAACATATGGACGGAATTAATTCTGAAGAGCAATCACAATAAATAGTATGTTGATCCTGAAAGAATAGTTTTCTTCAATCTTCACAGAAGTGAAGAAGTTTTGAAGAAAGTAAAACTTGAAGTTCTTCATCCTCTTTCTGAATATAGCAAGTTCTTTCTAAAGAAACTATCATAGGCAGTGAAATAGTATTCAATTCTTGACAGAGCATCAGCAACTGAAGTTCGTTTTCCGAAAATACAATAGGTAATATTTGTAGGAATTGAGCATACAGTCCAATTGTCTGATCTGTCTTGGTGACGCTTTATCCAATTTTCTGACGGATAAAGCAATATCAAGGTTTATGGATCAGTTTCTGATAACAGTTGTCCGTCCCTTCACAAATCCTGAAATTTTTAAATAGCAAAATAATCTAAGAAGTTCTCTACATAAGTGCTATCATTTCTTTGAGCTTTGGTCTAGTTTCTTTGAGAAAAATGCTATTGGTTTGATATCGTCGTCATAGACTGTTCAAGGTGATGCCCCAACAGCAAGTCAAACATCACCAGTTAAATAAGAGAAGCAGAAAAGAGGATCAGGATGATAAAGGTCGTACTGTGTAAAAGTTCTTCTTTACATGACTCAAAGCTAATTCCGCCTTCTTTAGTCCAAGAATCATTCTTTCTATCCCTCTTTGCTACTGTCCTTTAAATATTCTGTTAACAGAGCTTGATGATTTGCAGCATCCTTAGAGACAGCGACGATAATAATTGATAATTCCTAAGATCGCGTAATTCATGAAGTGTCTTAGGTTGAGGATAAACAATAATTGGATTTTCACTTTTTCGGATGTAGTTTAACTCCTTGGTTAGAAACTAGGTACCAGAAGAATCTCGCTTTGACCGAAAGACATTTAGCGACATTGATTGTCATTCAGCTTGTTGATACGATCCAAAAATAATGCGTAGTGCGGCAATATGTTCTTTTCTCATCTTTAGAAGCAATGAGATGTCATCAAGTACAAAGGGCAAAAACTCAAAATATTAAGTAAAGAGTTCTGAGCCTTTTTGACATTTGGGCTGCGTTTTCGTAAACCGCAATGCATACGACAACTTCAAAGCCCACTGGAGTTGACAGCTTTTTGTGAATATTCTTCCTTTAGCGACGGGTACTTGATAGTGACCTTTAACTAATTTCGATTTTAGAAAAGATTTCTTAACCAAAAAGTGAAGAAAAAAAAATCTTGAATATGAGGTAAGGGATCCGAGCCGGGATAGTCACGGGAATTTGAGGCCGATGATCACCACACGTCTTCCAAGAATTTTGTTCCTTTTTAGTACCATATGAGAGGGGCTGCCCATGATGCTTGAAGGTCTGCAATTCCTTGCTCACATACATATACTTGAATTCTTCCTTGGCACATTTAAGTTTTTCAGGAGTAAGTCTTCTGGGATCGAAAAATTTAGGAGACCTTCCGTAACGATATACTGTTCACACCATGTGTTTTTTTATTACCGAGGAAATTGGAGAAAAACGGGTGAGTCCTGGAAATATTCGGTTAAAATTTGTGTACACAGATCAGGTAGATGTGGTCAAATTGCCAAATGTGCCAAACTTCTTGAATTTTCCAGTATTCGTAAGACCGGTAACATTATCACTCATTCTTGTTTTTAATGGTCAATTAGGAGATTAAAATGACAAAGAACTCGGCGGCCTAAAATAGGACGTTGAATATCCGCGACACAAAAATTTCCATTGAATTCTCTCCATTAAACCGGGTTCAAATTAAAGTTGTGAGCACCGAAGTTTTATTTGAGTACCATTTGCTGGCAAAATTTTTTATTAGTATGCCAAACGGCTTCATAAACCTTTTTTTAGGTAACAACGATAATATCAGCTGCCCGTATCGGACAAAAAATTCAAATTTGAAAAAACAAAAAATGTCTGTCGAAAATAATGAGGCGATTGTTAGAAACACCGTCGTAAGGCAGGCCTCAGTCTTAAGCGCGTTTTTAGTTTTCCTGGAAGCCAAGCAGTTTTGGACATAGAACAGGTAAAGTACAATCGTTTAGCCTTATCACCAAACCTCTTATGGTCAAACAATTGATGTACTCTTTAATATCTTTATTTGATTTGTCTTTTTTACGCGATATCGACTATCTTCTATTCTCTCTAGACGCTTTTTGGGGAAGGGATTCGACGACGAAAAACTTAAAGACTTCGATTTTCGTACAAACCGCAATCCGAAGATTTATATTTATTTTGGGAAACTCCCGATTTCAAAACCGCCCCCCGATCAAAATTTTACGGCAAATTCCGCAAGTTTAACAAGGGAACATCCCCCACGGCTAAATCTTTTTGAATTCATGGTAAGCGTTGAACCCAAAATCATTTGAAAAACCACGCAAAAGATCTTCCCCAGAAAAATGACGAATTTTTCAAGTAATTCCGAAGGCTTTTTTCTTTTAGTTAAATTCCAGCTAATTTTTTTGTCTCAAACGTTTTCCTTGAATCCGTAACGATTTTTAATTTTTTTTTAAAATAATTATATTTACTTTTTTAGGGGGTTTTTAAATGACTTCAATTGTTACAAAGGGCTTGTTCATCAAGATGACGATGACGAACTATTTTTTAAATTCATCGATCAAATTCGAAAACCGTAAACTCATTTTTAAATAAAGAAAACCAAATTTTGGGTTGTTTATGCCAAAAGTCGGAGTTTTAATAAACAAAACTCTTTGAGTGAATTTGTAACATGGATCACCACCTATGTCCTTTTGAAAAGGGTAAATATTAATATTTTTGACCCAACCTGATTTGATCCCTCCCCAAACCCATATAAATCTTTTTCCGAACGGGTTAAATGGGATCTATCGATTGGCATTTTCCTTTTGTTCCAGGAATCCGGAAAAATGATTGAAAATTTCCCGAGAAGGACTACCCGCCTCTGATGTTTCAAAGACCGAAAAAATAAATCTTTTAAAAAATCAGAATACCCCAAATTCTTCCACGATGATAAATTTCGCAGATTTCAAATCGACGATCACTTGGCCTACCCGCATCACCCTTTAAAATGGTCGGCTTAATATCACGTGGGTTTTAATATCACGTGGCTTTATATCACGTCGGGGTCCCCAAAAAAATGTAGCATTTATAAAAATTCACCAAATTTTAAAAATAATGTTTTTTCTTTAAGTAAAAAGCAAAAAGAAAAAAAAATTAAAATAGTAAAAATAATAAATGAATGTGTTTTAGGGAAATATGTTTTTCTTAAAACATTATGTATATTAATAATGAAGTTATTACAATTATAAGATGTAAAAAAGTTAAAAGTGCCGTGAAAATGTGGTGAAAAAAAAAGGTAGATGTAATAAAAGGTGGGATTAAATGCACACTATCTGGGGGACCGCAAGGCCAATGGTCATTGAGGAAACTAGACCCGGCACGCGTGAGGCTGAAGGGACCTTAGCCGGGGGGCTTTTTTTACCATAATTGGGGACAGGTTCCCCCAAAAGGGTCTCAAGCCCTCAAGGGGAAAAAGGCAACAGGGGCCTTACCGAGGATGGTTGAGACTTTGCCAAGAATCCAATCGCGTCGCGCGATTGGATTTATGAGGGGGAAGGATGGGGCGGGGTGACACAGCCGACACCATTCCTGCGGCCACGAGGCTAGTCGACGATAAAGGCACTCGCCTTTCCCCAACAAAGTTCTCAAGGCGCGGGCAAAATACAATCACTCTTTAAAACAATGCGGCGTTCCCTGCTCAGGGTGATCTCTTGCTGGGAGCAAGAGTGCTTGACGGCGGGGGGGGTCGACGCTTTTGGGTATCCCAAAATGGCTGGGGATGATCTTACCCGGGCCCCACAAATCGCCCTCCGCAACGCTTTCGGCAAAAAACCTTTTCCCCCTCAAACGAGAGAGCAGGGCAGAGGGAAAAAGGGGGTATCAAATTTTCAAACCTTTTAAAGAAGACAAAGTCCTTTTGTGCGTACCTCGAGGGGGACTCGGTGCGCAAAAGGCCGTCTGCTGTCGAAATTTTTTAACTCTGGGGCCCCCCTTATGGGGCCTCCACGGTGCGGATGGGACGACGGACTTCGTGGTGTTTTTGGAAACGGCACAGGCTGCGAGTCTGGCCGGGGCCCCTACGTCAAATTTTAGAGGGGGTTCACCCGAAAGGGCTCGGGAAAGGCGCTACCACGGATCCTTTCCCTTTGGGGATAAGACCTTGCTTGGGATTTTAAAAACCTCAGGGTAAACAGGGTTTTTCCCTAAGGACTCACTGCGCCCGGGTGGCCAATTACCCGGGTTGGACGTGTTCCCGCGATTCTTCGGGGGCTTCTGTTTAATCGCTGCCCTGGCAGAGCATCTCCCCTCAATCGCCCCAACCCGAAGGTGGCCACAACTCCTTTAAAGGGGGGTATGTCCGATCGGGCCGGTCCGACGGGGTAACCCTCCCTCGCATAATCCGTTTAAAAAAAACACTTTCCCAAATATTGGCAAAAAGATTTCACCCCTCGCATCTTTGACAAGCGCAAAGGGTTTTCCCCGGCGGGGTT